>NW_024081491.1:577795-832413 GCF_003009895.1 Hyaena hyaena
CCTTGGGTAAATTCCTAGCAGTGCTATTGCTGGGTCATAGGGGAGTTCTATTGTTAGTTTCCTGAGGAACCTCCACACTGTTTTCCAGAGGGGCTGCACCAGTTTACATTCCCACCAACAGTGTAGGAGGGTGCCCGTTTCTCCACATCCTCGCCAGCATCTAGAGTCCTCTGATTTGCTCATTTTAGCCACTCTGACTGGCGTGAGGTGGTATCTCAGGGTGGTTTTGATTTGTATTTCCCTGATGAGGAGGGATGCTGAGCATCGTTTCATGTGTCTATTGGCCATCGGGATGTCCTCTTTGGAGAAATGTCTGTTCATATCTTCTGCCCATTTCTGGAAGGTCTCATTCTTAATGTGTATGTTGGGGGAAATGGATTTCACAATCATACCCAAAGATATCTATCTACAAACCTCAGATTAAAATGAGAAATACCCACATAATTGTTTTATATATTCTCTGCCTTCATCTGAATTTAGTGTTTTGGGGAAATGATGACCTTCTTTCTCCATTTATTGAGTGTTCCGATATAGGAGCAACCATAAAAGAGTTTTATGTCATAAAATTGATTACATTTTGGTAACCGTGGTCCATCTCAGAATGATGGTGCCCTCAAGTAAAAAACTAATTTTTTTTCCCTTGCTATTTGGGGATATTTAAGTGAATCTGAATTTATGATTGGATTTTTAAAAGCTATTTAAGAATATTCTTTGATATAACTGGAAACAATTTAAACCTATTTTATCCTTAAAAATTCTTATGGCAGAATGCACACTTCTTCAAAATATACAAGGTTAAGTGTTTTTGTTTTATAACTCGGGAGACAATGTACAATGTGGTACTCTTTAGTTACATTAATGAAGCCCCTTGTATACTTTTACACATACTTAAACATTTTGTTTTGTAACAAAAATAATCAGTCTCTTTGAAAAAAATCAGTCTGCCCCCTGGAAATGTTTTGAGTGATAAATAAATAGGATTTCATTATTCTCCCGACTAAAACTTCAAGTTCAAATAAAATATGTATTTTTGAAAGTTCGAAGTATATCAAGGGCACAGTCTCAATGCCAAAGAGAGAACTCTGAATTAAATTCTTCATAGAAAGCAATCATATCATTCCAAGTCAGTATATAATTAAATCACTGCAGGACTATTATTATGCCCACATCTGTGTTAAGTGAATTGCTTTTCCAGTTTCCTAATGGACTAGTGGTCCAACTACTTAAATGGGCTACAAACCTACCTCCATTCAAACCATGCAATTCTTTAGGGGCTTCTCTGATTTGAGGGGTTAAATTGTTTTATTATACCTTTTGAAATGAACTGGGCTTCCATATGTGGTTTCTCAACTTCAGTGGGTTGTGAGAAGAGTGAAAATGTGTTAAGGATACCTAACTCAAAACTGGAGTTGGGAATACACGAAGGGCGAGCTTGCACACTTGCACTACCATTCCTCCCAGCTTGCCTGGTCCAGCAGGAAGGAAGATTTTCTCTCAGCCCAGCAACAGCAAGCTCCCCTCACCTGCAGCCAATGAGGGGCTGTCCCCACTTCCAGCTCTCATTTTCCTCCAATGAACTTTTGTTCAGAACATCCCTCAACTTCCTCCTTACCTCTATGAAGGGCCTGTCCCACTTTGTTCTTCGGACTTGCCTGTGGTTTGCCATAGTTTGCTTGTCCTGAACTGCAGTTTTTCTGCTGTTCCTGAAAAACCTCTTTTGGTGGTTGAATGGCTTACCTTTTTCTTTAAAAAGGTTGACGGAAGCCTTACACAATGCTCCTTATTAGAGCTATTTGAAACGACTCCCTTTTTAAAATATTCACATTAGTGTTTTTCTGGCTCTCTAGCATTATATTTGTAGCTGCTGCTGTGGCGACTGCTCCTCCTCCTCCTCCTCCTCCTCCTCCTCCTCCTCCCTCCTCCTCCTCCTCCTCCTTTCATGACTTTCGCTTGGGTCATGATCTCGCGGTTCGTGGGTTCCGGCCCCGCGTCGGGCTCTGTGCTGACTGCCAGCTCGGAGCCTGGAGCCTGTTTCAGTCTGTGACCCCCTCTCTCTCTGACCCTCCCCTGCTCACGCTGTCTCTCTCTCTCTCCTAGAAATAAATTAAAAAAACCTTTAAAAAAAAAAAAGATGTCTTTATAAATTTCCTTCAGGCCTTTAAATTTCTCCTGAATTTGAGGGATCACCAGACTATACAATGGTCTTCTGACACAATGGAACAGAAAACAGCTTCTTAAAAAAAAATTAAGATCCAGAGTTTTAATTTAGGCCACAGAGTTCAAGAAGTTATGAAGGGGTCCATTTTTATAGTTCTAGCAAAGCCCTATGTGTGGAGATGTACCACTACAAGTAAGCTTCCTTCCCAAGGGTAATTAAGTTAAAAGAACATTCATGGAAAAGAAAAAAAAAGATTATTCATGAAAACCGTGGTTTCCAAATTGGATGATTCTGTACCCTTAATGTAGGAAAAAAATTCTGTATTTATAGAGTCTCACAGCTCACCTTAATTGTTGCAATCTTTAAGCAGCCCAAATTTCTATATTATTTCATCTATCCCTTTTTCTATTTGAGCAGTCTTAAGATACTATGAGAGCACCTACCTATAGGTTCAGTCTGAAAGCTGGGTCGTTTTAGAAAATCATTGCGTTAAATAATGAGACTCTGCATCTTTCTCAAGTTGTCAGGGCCTGAAGATAGCTGTTCCATTGCAAGAGATTTTAAAACCTGGCTTAGGTTCTGAGCTGGCCCCTGATCAGACAGGGTTCTCCAGGCTGCCCATCCCCAGGGCACTTACAAAGTTGAAACCTGGAAAAGCTACTTCCTTGACTCTTGGAGAGCAGGGTATGGGAAGTTAACCCAGTTCTAAGTCTCTACTTCTATTTCAAGGTCTTTACCTCTGATCTGGAGTCCTACTGCTTGTCTGGCCTGATGAATGTGGTCCTTGCTCCCCCCACCTTTTTTTTATATATATAATAGATTTTATTTTTTATATCAGTTTTAGGTTCACAACAAAATTGAATTGAAAGTACAGAGAGTTCCCATATACTCCCTGCCCCACACTTGCACAGCCTTCCCCATTATCAGTATTCAGCACTAGAGGGGCCACATTTGTTACAAACGATGAATCTACATTGACACATCACTGTCAATCAAAATCCATAGTTTACGTGAGGGTTCATTCTTAGTGTTGTACATTAGGTAGGTTTTGACAAATGTATAGTAATGTGTATCTACCATTATAGGATCATATAGAAAAGTTTCACCGCCCTAAAAATCCTCTGTGCTCCACTTGTTCATCCCTCCCTCCCTCCTAACCCCTGGTGAGCACTGATGCTTTTACTGTCTCCATATTTTACCTTTTCCAGAATGTCATATACTTAGAATTATTCAATATGTAGCCTTTCCCCCAACAGACACATGAAACGATGCTCAGCATCCCTCCTCATCAGGGAAATACAAATCAAAACCGTACTGAGATACCACCTCACGCCAGTCAGAGTGGCTAAAATGAGCAAATCAGAGGACTCTAGATGCTGGCAAGGATGTGGAGAAGCAGGCACCCTCCTACACTGTTGGTGGGAATGTAAACTGGTGCAGCCCCTCTGGAAAACAGTGTGGAGGTTCCTCAGGAAATTAACAATAGAACTCCCCTATGACCCAGCAATAGCACTGCTAGGAATTTACCCAAGGGATACAGGAGTACTGATGCACAGGGGCACATGTACCCCAATGTTCATAGCAGCACTCTCAACAATAGCCAAAACATGGAAAGAGCCTTAGTGTCCACCAACTGACGAATGGATCAAGAAGACGTGGTTTATCTATACAATGGAATACTACATGGCAATGAGAAAGAATGAAATCTGGCCATGTGTAGCAACATGGATGGAACTTGAGGGTGTTAGGCTGAGCTAAATAAGTCAGGCAGAGGACAGATACCACATATTTGCACATATAGGAGGATTAGGAGGAACTTAATGGAGGACCATGGGGGAGAAGTAAGGGAAAAATAGTGGGAGAGAGGGAGGGAGGCAAACTATGAGAGACTCTTGAATGCCAAGAACAAATTGAGGGCTGATGGGGGTAGGAGGGAGGGGAAAGGGGGTGATGGGCATGGAGGAGGGCACTTGTGGGGATAAGCACTGGGTGTTATATGGAAACCAACTTGACAATAAACGATTTATAAGTAAATAAATAAATAATGCGTAGCCTTTCCAGATTGGCTTCTTTCACTCAGTAATATGCATGTAAGTTTCCTCCATGTCTTTTCATGACTTGATAGCTCATTTCTTTTTAAGCACTGCATAAATATTCCATGTCTGGATGTAGCATAATTCATATATTCACCTACTGAAGGACATTTTAGTTGCTTCTAAGTTCTGGCAATTATGACTAAAGCTGTCGTAAACACCCATGTGCCATTTTTCACATACACATGTCTTCACCACATTTGAGTAAATATCAAGGAGCACGATCCTTGGATTCGAGAGCAAAAGTATGTTTAGTTTTGTAAGAAACACCCAAACTGTCTCCCAAAGTGGTTGTGCTGTTTTGCATTCCCACCAGCGATGAGCAGGAGTCCCTGGTGCTCCATTATCTGCACCAGCATTTGGTGTTTGTCAGTGTTTTTAGTTTGGGCCGTTCTAATAGGTATGTAATGGTATCTCATTGTTTTATATTTGTTTACCTCTTGCTGGTGCATATTCCTGGCTCCTCATTACTTCTCTACTTTTCCTCCCTGCTCAGCTTCTAGACAAATAGTTCTCAAAGCGTGGTCCCCAGATCGACAACAGCACCTAGGAACTTGTTAAAAATGGAGTTTGGGGACCTAGCCCAAACTACTGAATGAAAACTCTGTATTTTAACAGCCCTCCAAGTTATTCTGATGCAAGCTAACATTTGAAGATGCCATTCTAGACCTGTACTGTTCAACATATGATAACCTCCAGGCATATGGAGCTATTGAGCTCTTGGGGTATGGCTGGAATAAATTATGATGTCCTGTAAGTGTAAAATGCACCCCAGATCTTGAGAACTTAGTGTGAAAAAAGATAAAGTAAGATATCTTGTTGGTAATTTTTATATTGACAACCTTGAAATTAAAATACTTTGGATATATTGGGTGAAATAAAATATATTATTAAAATTAATTTCACCTGGGGGTGCCTAGGTGGTCCAGTCAGTTAAGCTTCCGACTTCAGCTCAGGTCATGGTCTCATTGGTTTGTGAGTTCAAGCCCCACATAGGGCTCTGTGCTGACAGCTCAGAGCCTGGAACCTGCTTCGGAATCTATGTGGGTGTCTCTCTCTCTGCCCCTCCCCTACTTGTGCTCTGTCTGTCTCTCAAAAATAAACATTAAAAATTTTTTCAAAAATTAATTTCACCTGTTTCTTTTTAGCTTTGACATAGGTTTACTAGAAAATTCTGAGTTCCATTTGTAGCTCTCATTGTATTATTCTAGGCCGTAAGTCTGCAAACTACAACCTGTGGGCTACATCTGGCCTACTGCCTGTGTTTCTATGGCCCATGAGTTAAGAATGGTTTAAATTTTTTTTTAATGTTTTTTTTTTTAGATTTATTTCTGAGAGAGAGAGAGATACACACAGCGTGAGCAGGGGTGGGTCAGAGAGAGAGAGACACACACAGAATCTGAAGCAGGCTCCAGGCTCTGAGCTAGCTGTCAGCACGGAGCCCGACACGGGGCTCAAACCCACAAACCGTGAGATCATGACCTGAACCAAAGTCAGGCGCCCAACCGACTGAGCCACCCAGGTGCCCCAAGAATGGTTTTAAATTTTTAAATGGGGGTGCCTGAGTGGCTCAGTTGGTTGAGCGTCCGACTTCGGTTCAGGTCATGATCTCATGGTTCGTGGGTTCGAGCCCTGCGTCGGGCTCTGTGCTGACAGCCAGCTGGAAGCCTGGAGCCTGTCTTCAGATTCTGTGTCTCCCTCTCTCTCTGACCCTTCCCTGCTCACGCTCTCTCTCAGAAATAAAAAAAACATTTAAAAAAATTTTTTAAATGATTGAAAGTAAATTTTACAAAAGAATGATATTCCATAACATGTGAAAATTAAATGAAATTTAAGTTTTATTGTCCATAAATAAAGTTTTATGGGAGTGTGGGTACATTCATTTATATTTGTATTGTCTGTGGTTGCTCTTCCTCTATAGTGGAAGAAAACTAGCTGTGGCAAGAACCCTATTGCCTACAAGTCTAAAGTATTTACTATCTGGTGCTTTCTAGAAAATACTTGCTAAGCCCTGTTCTAAACTGTCAGCTTCTACATACTGTCCAGGAGAGGACCCTACTTTTAACTTGCCCCTATTCTTTGTTCCCAACCTTTGTTTAGCTTTTAGGCCCTACGACCCAAATCTCAGTGGTGTTTTGGGGCTGCAAGATTTGATCTATGCATAATTTAAGCTACAAAGAGGTAGGCCAATAATGTTCTTGCCTTCCAGAACTGCACAAGGAACTATGGACCAAGCAAAAAGGAGCAGAGAGATGTTCAATAGCTTCTTTCTCCAAATGCAGGGCCTTGCTTCTTAAGGACGAGAGAACTTTGGATTGATAGCTCCATCAAATTGAGAGGTAAGCCTATGATTTAGGGCTGGCCCCTTTCTTTAATAACTCAGCAACACCTCTTGAATTAAAACTCTCACTCTCTCTGTGCAGCTTATGCCTACTCTCAGCCAGTGCACTTGGCTTCTGCAGCATCTTCTTCTGCCAGATATATTGTGGAAATTATTATGGTGATTTTTTCCACTTCAGTGAAGCAGACGTCTGGATCCTTTGTGAGCCTCTTGATCTTTATTCCCTACCACCCCCACCAATATGCAACCAAAGTCTTGTTGGCTCAATGAATCTTTATGGTCTCATTTTATAGAATCCCCAAAGAAGAGAAGTATGGCTGTGGTTTCCAGAATGTTAATTGATAACAGTTCTTGGCAACAGTGCTCTTCCTGGCTTTCGCTCTTTAACCTACTCCTTCCACCCATAAAAATATCATCATTCCTGAGTAGATTGGCACCAGTCTGAAGTTGCCCTCTCTCTCTTTCTCACCTCTCTCTCTCCTTCTCACTCTCTTTCTGTCTCTCCTCTCTTCCCCCAGCCCCACCCATAGGCCCTTCATTCCTTTTTTTCCTTGCTCTACTGATTATACCTGGACTATTTAACTTTCTAATATGAGCTAGTTTGTTGCATACTCCCTGAACATTGTAGTGATGTGAATAATCAATAATTAAAAGGTATTCCTCCCGATTTCAACCATACTTCATTGTTAAAGTTAGGGAAGGGTCTTGCATCTCTATTCATTTAAGAACTCTCGCCGCTAGTAGTCCGTTGTCTTTAGATCCAATAGCTGAGTTGAGTTTAGACCCTAGGCTGGAGTGGGAAGGGGCAGGAACCGTTTCACCTAGGTAAACCCTACACAAATCTGGCTTTTCCTGTCTACCTCATCTTAAATATGGGGCACAAGAGGGAAATCTGTCAGAGGGTTTCTATTGGAAAATAAGCTGGGGGATCAACTGGCCTAGTGTTTTATTCCAGCTTTTCTCCAGATGATCTCCAGATTTCTGGCCTTTACCTTCTCTGAGCTTCCCTTTTCTCATCTGTAAAATAAAGGGTCTGATAAATCACCCTGTAACATTCCTTCCAACTCTAAACTGTTCTGGTTTAGAATGTAGAAAAACTCAAGTTAATAGAACCATAGAATTTTTAAAATCTGGAAGTGCTCTTGGGGATCATTTGACCCAATCCTCAGATGTCCCAGATGAGGTTCAGAGAAGCACAAATCACAGAGCTGGTGGTGCCAGGGCTGGCTCTAGAACTCATGTTTCCTTAAAGGAGTGCCTGTTGGAGAAACGGACATTTATAAAATCATGGTCATCTAGAACTGAAAAACAAGGTCAGTTATTTGGTATTATATAGGCTAGACCAAGTCACTGGTATTGAAATTTTCCACTTTTTTATGCACAAGCATAAAAGGAGATATTTTTTAAGGAGAACATTCTCTCTTCTCCTCCCCATGGTTGTACTCTCCTTCATCGTCCCTGAAACTTTTCCACTTTTTAATGAGTTGTGTTGATATTTTTATCGATGTCCTTACCTAACTTTGTTTTTGTGAGTTCAGTAAGTTCTACCAATCATGGAGCTGTTTTTGTGATTGTACAGATAAAATCCCTGAATAAACAGTAGTTAGAGGGGGCTTGTGTGATCTGGTTTTGTCTGGTCATCTGTATGGTTACTGCATTTTTGTAATTTAGGAGAAAGGAGGATTCCATCTGATAAACTCCGGTGGAAGACTATAATCTGTACTAGTCAGAAATGCTAGATGATCTTCAAGGGCTAAGGGGATTGTGGTGATGTGGCTTGCAGGTCACCTCACTGGATATTAAGATCAAACCCTGCCTGGAGAGTTCAACTGTTTCTGTTTACCCGGTACTCCCAGCCTCATACACCCCATCTTGATTATTTACTTTTGTTGTTTGAGCTTTCTTTTTGGCTTTAAGAAAATGTCACACATTGAGGGAAGGGGTGTTGCATGGGTCATGACTTTGACATAGTCTCTGGCCAGTGCACTATTAGAAAGCACTTTCAGGAATTCGTCATGCTGGGAGCAGTGACTAAAAAAACTCAACTAAAAAAAATACATACATTTTATGTTAATTTTCACTTCTTTCTTAAGTATTTTTTTTTCACTTTGCAAGGATAACAACTGCTTGTAGAGAGGTTAAACAATATAGAATAGGTTAAAGAAAAAAGAAAAAGCCCCTAGAAATCCCATCATACTGTCAAAGCCTTCAGTCTCTCTCCTCCATATATATGCGTATACTCATGCATGAGTGTAATGGGAAGCACATGTCATACTAATTTTTGTCCCCACAGCACAAATAGAAACAATGGGGCATAATTTAATATGGTAGTGGTAAATAATATCTCCATAAAATGGTGCCCAAAGATCTTTAGTTTTGGGGCGCCTGGGTGGCTCCGTTGGTTAAGTGTCCAACTTCGGCTCAGGTCATGATCTCACGGTTCATGTGTTCGAGCCCCGTATCGGGCTCTGTGCTGACAGCTCAGAGCCTGGAGCCTGCTTCGGATTCTGTGTCTCCCTCTCTCTCTGACCCTCACCTGCTCACACTGTCTCTCTCTCTCTCAGAAATAAATTAAAAAGCAAACAAAGAAAAAGATCTTTAGTTTTAGGTTCAATCCTGATAGTTAAGATAAATTCATGCACTACCACATTCATGTACATCTTTGTGTGTGTGTATTTTATTACATTTAGGATGGTTATAAAAAATTTCTACCCTTTGGGGCTTCTGGCTATTACCTTGCTTTTTTTATTATAAAAGACATAGGGATACATTGTGATGTGCACCTGCCATTTTCACCAGACAATATTTTATGGAGATCTTTCTATATGTGGACTTAGAAGATTTTATATGTATACACACATGCACATTTGTAGTATATATTATATATACATTATACATTATATAATTGCATATAATATGATATATATTCCTTTGAAATATCCCCTTATGCAAATGTTCTATAATTTATAATTAATCCTCAAATGTGTTTTATTTGATTATAAAAGTAATATATGCTTGGTTTAAAGCATTTTAAAACACTACAGAAATATGCACTACAGAAATATGCAAAATAAAATGTAAGTTTCTTCCCCCTAATTTCTCCACTCCCTTCTAAGAATATCTACTATTAATAGTTTGGTATGTATCCTTCCAGACTTTTCTTTGAGAGAGAGAGAGAGAGAGCAGTCACGTGTGTGAGCTGGGGAGAGGCAGAGGGAGAGGAAAAGAGAAAATCCTAAGTAGGCTCCACACCCAGCGCAGAACCCGACTTAAGGCTTGATCCCATGACCATGAGATCATGACCTGAGCCAAAATCAAGAGTTAGACACTTAACCAACTGAGCCACCCAGGCACTCCACTCCAGACTTTTTTATTTGATACAAACAAAAGTAAACAATATGGTTTTTTATTTTTTACAAAAATGAGGTTATACCACAGTATAATATGATTCTGCAACTCACTATTTTCAAGCAACAATATATCATGAGACATTATCAAAGTATTTTATTTGTTTATTTTTTTATTTTGAGAGATAATGAGTATGAGCAGGGAAGGGTATGGGTCTAACTTTATTTTTTTCCCCAAATAGTTAGCCACTTCTTCCAACAGTCTTTATTGAACAATCTTACCACCACTGATTTTAACTGTGTAATTAATTTAGTGTATACTAATTTTCCAAACACTTGAGTCTACTTTTAGACTCCATTGTGTTCCCTTGATCTGTCATCTACCTGTGTCAATAACACAATGTTTTAATTTCTGTAGCTTAAAGATATTTTCTAATATCTGATAGGACTACTCCTTTATTTTTTTTTATTTTAACATTTATTCATTTTTGAGAGACAGAGATAGAGTATGAGCAGCAGAGAGGCAGAGGGAGAGGGAGACACAGAATCTGAAGCAGGCTCCAGGCTCTGAGCTGTCAGCACAGAGCCTGACACGGGGCTCAAACTCACAAACTATGAGATCATGACCTGAGCCGAAGTTGGACACTTAACCGACTGAAGTCACCCAGATACCCCAGGTTTTTTTATTTTAGAGATAAAATAAGCCTCATGCAAGGCTTGATCCCATGACCCTGGGATCATGACCTAAGCTGAAATCAAGAGTTAGACACTCAACCGACTGAGCCATGCAGGTTCCCCTCCACATGTTTTTAAATTGAAGTGAATAACATAAAATTAACCTTTTTTTTTTTTTTAAAGTAGGTTTAACACCTAGCATGGAGCCCAACGCAGGGCTTGATCTCAAGACCCTGAGATCAAAACCTGAGCTGAGATCAAGAGTTGGATGCTTAACCAACTGAACCACCTAGGTGCCCCAAGCTAAACATTTTAAAGTTCACAATTCAGGAGCATTTGGTACATTCACGTTGTTGCACAACCATCGCTTCCATCTGGTTCCAAAACATTTTAATTATCCTAAAAAGGAAACTTTATACTCATGAAAGTTTTTTCCCAACCCCCCCCCAACACACGGATTTTTAACACAAAAAACTGAACTTTTATTATAAAATCCTAGGCTTCAAGTCACTGGATTCTATTCTTGGAATCATTATTGCACTATATGCTAACTAACATGGATGTAAATAAAAACAAAAAATCCCAGGCTTCAGATCTACCATGTATTAAAGAAGCTTAAAAATCCAAGGCCAAGTTCAGAATTATAAAGAAGACTTTCCTTTCATTTATTTTATTATTACTTTTGTGTGTGTGTGTGTGAGGGGGCGGGGGGCACAAGTGAGCAAGGCGCAGGGAGAAAGAGAGGGAGAGAGAGAGAGAAGCAGGGCTCATCCAAAGTGGGGCTTATGTTTTTTACCCAAAGCAGGGCTTGTGCCAACCCAATGTGGGACTCAAACTCAGCAACTGGGAGATGGCCTGAGCTGAAGTCAGATACTTAACGACTGAGCCACCCAGGTGCCTGAGAAGCCTTTCCTGATTGAGGCCATTCCTCAGCCGCCTCTGTACCCCCAAGTTTACCTCCGCATCCACAGTAGCCCAAGACTCAACTTGGATTCGTTTAATCTACTGCTAAATTGCTCTGTGATTTTTCTTAAGCATCTGTGACTTGTGTTATGTCTCCTAAACCACCTTGTAAACCTGCTACTTTTTTTTTTTCCTCCAGTCCACCCTCCTAGCATCTGGCACTGGCTTTACACAGTCATGGTCTCATTAAAATATTGTTGATTGATTATTATCAAAACTTCCATATTGGACTTAGTGAGGTGTCAGGAGTTTAGAGCATGATTTAAATGGGAATTAAGAGGGAATTCAACATACAGCGTTTTACTTCCTGTGCTTGGGCACAGAGAGAGGGAGACACAGAATCCAAAGCAGGCTCCAGGCTCCAAGCTGTCAGCACAGAGCCCAATGTGGGTCTTGAACCCACAGCCAAGCCGTGAGATCATGACGTGAGCTGAAGTCGGATGCTCAACCAACTGAGCCACCCAGGCGCCCAGAATCCCTGAAAAATTCTTACAACAATCTTCTAGGGTGGAGGTTTTCTGATGATATTTTCTGAGATGAAATAATTTGCCTAAAATCCCTAGGCTCAATGTTAGATCCACGCTTTGAACCTAGGTTTGGGTCCTACACAGCACCTTTTACCATGCTTCATTGTGTCCATATTGTCTCTCCATCAAGGGCTACCCATCACATTATCCCAATTAATGTTTTTACATTCATTGTTATAGCCCAGTTTGTCTTGAAGGAATGTCTAAGCTCTCTTGCTGAGGTATATGATTAAACAGTTAGGAAGCACCAAAGAATCATTGCTTGTCTCACAACCTTACTTCATGCCCTAGCCAAACTATCAAGGAACAAGTTCATTTCTCCCTTTATTATGTTCTGTGTTCAGGACAGAGTCCCATGCTGGCCCAGATGTTAAAACTGTCACCCTGGCTGGAGCTAGAGCTGGTATGTGGGGTCAAAGCCAGTCACAGCAAGCACCATAGGAATGGGAGACATTTTCCTAAAGGGGAGAATCCCGGCAGGTGCCTGGGAGTTTCGTCTCTTCCCAGTCATCCCACATGTAGCATCTCCCTCTTTTCTTCTGGAAAAATGTATGAAGCTCGGGGATGTCAGAGAGCACTTTGGAGAAATTTGGTGTAAACGAATCAGAAACATAGGATTGGCTTTCCCGCAGAGGAGAAAGTAGAAAGGAAACTATATGGGACAAAGACCAGGTGGGTGCCTAAGAATAGCAGGGTGGGGTGGGAGTCTTTCAGCAAATTTGAAGAAGTTGGGCACATCAGCTGCGGAAAGACAACCACCTCTGGGATGTGTAGTTCTGGACCTGGGTTCTCAGGGGACAGATGCCCTGCATATGGAAGTGACAGGCCTGGATTCAGGATACAGCATTGCCACTTGGAAGCTCTTGCAACCTTTATGACTGGACAAAATGATCACTTGGTCCTGGTAAATTTCTTCATCTGTTTAAAAAAAAAAAGCAAGGAGTTACTTAATGATGGTACCTTTCCCACCTCCTTGTGTGGTTTTGTGACATGGTTCCAACGTGCTGTATAAACTATTAAGCCATCATCATCATTTAGATGCATAATAAAGACTTTAGAGAGATAATCAGTGATGATAATGAACAAATTAGGTTAAGTGGACTGACAGTTTTTAAAATGGCTATGAGACTTCTCTTTCAGGGTGCCTGGGTGGCTCGGTCAATTAAGTGTCCGGACTCTTGATCACCGCTCAGGTCATGGTCTCAATTTGTGAGATCAAGCCCTGTGTTGGGCTCTGCGCTGACAGTGCAGAGCCTGCTTAGGATTCTCTCTCTCTCCCTCTCTCTCTCTCTGCCCTTCCCCTGTTGTCTCTCTCAAAAGAAAGAAATAAACATTAAAAAAAATTTTAAAGGGGGCACCTGGATGGCTCACTTGTTTAAGCAGCCGACTTCAGTTCAGGTCATGATCTCACAGTCCTTGGGTTGGAGCGCCTCACTGGGCTCTGTGCTGATAGCTCAGAGCCTGGAGTCTGCTTCCGGTACTATGTCTCCCTCTCTCTCTGCCCCTGCCCCACTCCCACTCTGTGTGTCTCTCTCTCTCAAAATAATAAATAAACATTTAAAAATAATAAATAAATAATCTTATTCATTTGAACCTACAATATTTTAAAAATACATAAATTTTAAAAAGACCCC
Organism: Hyaena hyaena; assembly: GCF_003009895.1. Classification (NCBI taxonomy): domain Eukaryota; kingdom Metazoa; phylum Chordata; class Mammalia; order Carnivora; family Hyaenidae; genus Hyaena; species Hyaena hyaena. The sequence continues at coordinate 591,534 of NW_024081491.1, forward strand.
CTTCAAGAGGATGTTAGATAAGAACTAATATCAATAAGTGTATTTTTATTAGATGACCCTTTCTCAGCCTGGATTCTTAGGTGACATACATTCAATTAGTAATAACAGGATCCAGTTCCCCGTCCTGAGTATGAGTATGCTCTGGGAGTGGGGGTATGTGTGGAGCATGGGGGCTAAAAACCCTTAATGCTGGAAGGAAACTTAGGAATCATTAATTCCTATGTCCTCATTTTCCAGACAAGCAAAATGAGGCCCAGAGAAACAAGGTAATTTGCCTGAAACCACTCAGCTAAGGCTGAGCTGGAGCTCACCCTCAGCTTTTGGTTCTCACACTCTAGTGATTTGACAAAAGAGTAAATGATAATGAACTGATTGAGGAACACTTTGAAAACATTGTCAAATGGGTCACTTTGCACCCATTTTTCTTCTGCTCTCCGGGAACGCAGAGGTGGCTGGTGACTGATTGGTAAAGTGGGGAAGAATTGGCTCCTACAAAATCCTCGTCGGCCTTCTTTAAAACCTCCAGGTGTCTAGCCTGCATGGAGATGTCTCTCAGATCTCAAGCTTTTGATAACAAGGAATTAGAACTAGTCATCGGCACTAAGCCCCAGACCTGAGGGGCTCCAAATGTCTCTTCCCCACCCTCCTCCTTGCCTTCTTACCCCGGGAGACCTGCAAGCTGCTTTCATTGCCGGAGGAATGACTAAGTGATTGTTGGACTCAGACCAGTATAGGGATAAATAGTAGGACCATGTTCATGGTTATTTCTGTAAGCCTCAGAAACATCGCTGGTCAGGCAAAAGCTAGGATGATAATGAAAAACCATTATCAAGTTATAAGAAACCCATAGCTTGAAATGGGTCTGGCTCTAGTTGAGACTCCCTTGACTTACAATGGTTTTGGCTGCATTTTTGCTCCTCTTTTCTGTCTGGGGAGCTTCTTGACCCTTAAGGTTCAGCTCTCTGCCTGGTGCCTCACCTGTTGCTTCTCAGTTTCCCAGTCTGGATTCCTGCTCCCTGACACCTGATTTCTCAGACTATACTTGCTTGGTCTATCTACCTACATTATCCTACCTGTTTTTTCCTTTCTGCCCTAGGACCCCTAGATTTAATCTCTTGCTTGTTTAACCTGTGGGTTATTCATTTCATCCTTTACTTTCTACTCAAGGTATGAGTTTTTGTCCCCACAACTTACTCAGCTGCCTTCCCTGCCTACCCCTAACTCTGACCCTTTCTACCATGGAGACTTGTCACTACTCCATTTCTGGGATAACTCTTCCCTGCCACACTCTCATCTTACATTCCCTATGCCTAAACCCCAAACTGACATGGATGTGAGACAGCTATTTGCCAGGTACTTTGCCTTCATGATCATCCCCACAGCCACATGATGTCCTTACTCGGCTGTGGGTACAGGACATTGCCCATCTCACATGGCCTGTGTGTTCTCCACAATAGCAAATCAGCAGCAGAGACTTGCAGACCAGTTGCCTTGAGTGCAGCAAAGCTCCTGAGTCCTCCCAACTCTCCCGGATCCAGTGCGTGGCTTGGGGGAAAATAGAACCAGGATGATTCTTCTCCTGAGCTGTCCACAGTGGCACAGAGAGGAGCAAAGGCATATCAAGCCATGTTGTACATTTGGATCAATTAGTTAAACTTCCTCCACCATGACCCTCTCTGCCTTGCAGAAGTGGAATGTTTCAATGTCAAGGTGTCTGAAAGGCACCTGGGTGACTCAGACAGTTAAGCATCTGACTCTTGATTTCAGCTCAGGTCTTGATCTCAGAGTTGTGAATTCTGCCTCTGCATTGGGTTCCGTGTTGGGCGTGAAGCCTACTTAAAAACAAAACAAAACAAAAAAAACACCTTATGAATATCGAGTCCCCATGTACATATAGTCTATCTTGAATATTATTGCCTTTGGTATATTTAGTGCCTAATGTATCTTATGCATGTTTAGGATGTCCTATTTAGTAACTTTTATGCTTTAGTGTGCATGACTATTTAAGACGCAGGTGCCTCGTGAGTATTAGGCTTCTCTTAGTCCTACCACACATGCTCTACTTGACCTCTGCCTATGTCTAACAAACCTGTCACTTACTAGCTACCCACCTATACTTAAAACATCTTAAAATGTTTCGCTCATGCTTTACAAACTACCAACTTATTTATCTTTTATAACAGCATTGAATATTCTCAAATTGTATTCCCACCTTCCCTTTGCCCACAGTACTATAAACTCCTGGTCTACCCCCTCCTGCTCCAAATCTGCTCCCCCTCCATCTCCAAAATGGCACTTCCAGACCTCCTGGTGAACTTGACAAAAACTCTCCTTACCCTCCTCATATGGAGTTTGTCCTCAAGACCGCACCTCTCTACTCCTGAGACACACTTCCACCTCTGTCCAAGCTGTCGCCGGGCTTCTTCTGAGGCGACTGCAATTTGCTGCTGCTGCTTCCACTCTTAGCCACTTCAGTCCTGTCCCACACAGCATTCCAGAATGATCTTTCTCAGACATCAGTTGAGTCACGTCACTTAAACCAGTCATTGGTTCCTCATTGCACTGAGGATCAAGTCCAAAGTTCTTAACGTGGTGTCCATGGGTCTGTGCGGTGTGGCCTGTGCCACTCCCCAGCCTCACCTCGGCACCCTCTCCCTTCGCAGAGCTCCTCCACATGATCTCTAATTTCTTCCTTTGGGCCTTCATCTGTCCTATTACTTTTACTTGGAACGCCCCTCTTGCTGGGGACTCTGTCTCCCTCCCACACTCATAAACCAGTGCTACTCATTCTTCAGGCTTCAGCTTAAATGTGACTTACTCAGAGAGGCTGACTCCCCAGCCTGTTTAGGGCCTGCCTTGTTCTCTCATAGCACCCTCTCATTTTGTTTCCTTCATAGCACTTCTTCAGCTGTGAATTTATTTAAAAGCTGCCAGGCTTCCAAGCCATAAAGTCTCATCGGGGCAGGGATCTGTTCCGTTCACAGTAGCCCAGCCAGCACTTAGCATAATGCCTCACACACAGTAAACACTCACTAAATATTAGTTGAATGAGTGAAGGAGTGGGAGTAAAACATGAATTTCCTTCACCTCATGTTGCTAACTTCAGTCCCCTTTCTGCGGATTTTGTGGCCAGAGTTCTGGGTTTGAATTTTGATTTGTCTGTCTATTTATGAAGTGTGACCATTAGTGAGTTACTTGACCTCCTTGATTCTCAACATTTCTCATGTATCAAATGGGGAGAGAGCTGAGCACCTCACAAGTCGCAGTGAGGATCCAGTAAGATGAAGTCAGGGAGAGCCCCTGGCATGGTGACTGACCCCAGTGCGGACACTCAGTCAGCACTTGTGCCGTCCGGTGCTTTCTCATCCTGCACCTCTGCACCGTTACTCTGCCTACCCCCTCACCCTGGGCCGCACTTCCTTCTTCTCAACTCCGTTGGATCCCAGAACATCTCACTCACATGTCTTCAGGGAACGTCTTCAGGGAGCCTCCTTCGGCAGCCCAGCCCCTAGTGGGTGCTCATTCCTCAAACTGTTCAGCTGCTCATCTCCGTTTGGTTTTGTTTTTAAATCTCTCATGTGTCCCGTTTCTCCAACTAGACTCCAAGCCCTCTGGCCGCAAGATTTCCATCTCAGGCTTCTTGTCCCCCCCACAGCACCTGACTTACTCAGTGCTGTACACAGAGATGCTCAACTCCACGTTTGCAAGTGCCCACAGGGTAGCAGGCCCTGTTTTCAGATTCATTGTTATCTAACTTCATCTTCCATGAGAATCCCACCAGGCAAGTATTACTATGTCTGCTGGGAAAACAGAGGCTCAGAGGTGTAGTAATCTGCCTCCAGGCACCCAGGTAGCAGAGAGCAGTCTGTTAACTCTATGTGTTTGGTTGATAGCCTGGCACATCACAGATGATCGATAAATACTTGTTAGTGAGCTTCCCACCACACCATATTGCCTGTCTCCAGAAGTATTTATTCACAGCAAGGATGGTCATTATCATGTTCTCACTTCCTCCCTACCAACAACTTGGCTGAAAATCCCCTGTCCTTGAGCCTCTCCACTAAAGCCCTCCCAGTGTCCTGTACCCCCATTTTGCATTCAGTTTCCTATTCGTGCTACATCTTGTTGCTATAATTCTCTATAATTCTCATAGACCCTGACCCGGCCCACCTCTTGCCTTCCCAAAGCCCTGTTCTCCATATCCTTCCCCCACGAAAGCTTCTCTTCCTCATGGCCCTCCCTTCTCCCATCCCCCATCCAGTCCAATTTTACTTCTGGTTTCAGGGATTAAGAAACTCACCCTCACCTGGGAATGCCCTCTGAACTAGAGGACTTCTGTCCAGGGGATGTCCAAGGTTCTTTCTTTCTTTATTTTTTTAAATGTTCTGTTTATTTCTTTTTTTTTCATTGTTTAAAGATTATTTAAGTTTATTTAAACTTTTCATGCTTCAACTTAATTTATAGCCTTAAAATTGCGTTAAGACTACTAAAAAAATGTTAGCCTTCCTTTTTACATTTTTTAAAGGCATAAAACTGTCTTATGGTACATACAGGTTTGTTTCTGATTTTTTTTAATGCAAAAATTAAAATATAGACAGATAGGGAAATGAGTCTTTGAAAAAACTCAGTTTGCATAAATAAAGAATCTTGAATTCTCAAGCTTAACTTTCTTATCACTTTGAAGTTTAGCATAGTCTTGATTTTAGTGAATTTTCCTTGTACGTGGTATTATATAGCCAAATATCATTATGGATTAAGGAACTGGTGAGTTATACTGTACATACAGATTCCAGTACTATTCAGTCCATGGATTCATGCTACCCTGGTCTGGCATGTAAGGACATATGTTGTTTGTTTATTTCTGAGAGAGAGAGAGACAGTGTGAGCAGGGGAGGATCAGAGAGAGAGGGAGACACAGAATCTGAAGCAGGCTCCAGGCTCTGAGCTAGCTGTCAGCACAGAGCCTGACGCAGGGCTCAAACACACGAGCTGTGAGATCATGACCTGAGCCAAAGTTGGACACTTAACCAACTGAGCCACCCAGGCGCCCCTGTCCAAGGTTCTTTAGACGGAGAATTATCACTACTCATTAGTTGGGTGGCTTGAACAAGGTAATCCCCTCTCCTTGCCTCAATTTCTTCACATATAAAATGGCAAGACCCGCTCACACTTACCAAGCACCTACAAAAGGGACATAGCATTGTATCCATTAGGAGAAGTCAATAATAGCAGATGCTTACTTAGCACTTAATGTGTGCCAGGTACTATAGGAACTGCTTTGCCTGTATTTACTCACTTAATCCTCACAACAGACAGCCCCACAAGAATGTTATTTTTTTTTAATTTCTTAAAGTTTATATTTATTTTTTTTTACAAATAGTTTATTGTCAAATTAGTTTCCACATAACACCCAGTGCTCATCCCCACAAGTGTCCTCCTCCATGCCCATCCCCCCCCCCCACATCCATCAGTCCTCAGTTTTTGTCAGCATTGGTTTGCCTCTCTCCCTTTCCCCCACCATTTCCCCCCTTCCTCTCCCCCTTGTTCCTCAGTTAAGTTCCTCCTAATCCTCCTATACACGCAAACATATGATATTTGTCCTTCTCTGCCTGACTTATTTCGCTCAGCATAACACCCTCAAGGTCCATCCATGTTGCTACACATGGCCAGATTTCATTGTTTCTCATTGCCATGTAGTATTCCATCGTATAGATAAACCACATCTTCTTGATCCATTCATCTGTTGATGGACACTTAGGCTCTTTCCATGTTTTGGCTATTGTGGAGAGTGCTGCTATGAACATTGGGGTACATGTGCTCCTATGCCTCAGCATTTCTGTATCCCTTGGGTAAATTCCTAGCAGTGCTATTGCTGGGTCATAAGGGAGTTCTATTGTTAGTTTCCTGAGGAACCTCCACACTGTTTTCCAGAGGGGCTGTACCAGTTTACATTCCCACCAACAGTGTAGGAGGGTGCCCGTTTCTCCACATCCTCGCCAGCATCTAGAGTCCTCTGATTTGCTCATTTTAGCCACTCTGACTGGCGTGAGGTGGTATCTCAGGGTGGTTTTGATTTGTATTTCCCTGACGAGGAGGGATGCTGAGCATCGTTTCATGTGTCTATTGGCCATCTGGATGTCCTCTTTGGAGAAATGTCTGTTCATATCTTCTGCCCATTTCTTCACTGGGTTGTTTGTTTTTTGGGTGTGTAGTTTGGTGAGTTCCTTATAGATTCTGGATATTAACCCTTTATCTGATATGTCATTGGCATCTATCTTTTCCCATTCCGTTGGTTGCCTATTAGTTTTGTGGGTTGTTTCCTTTGCTGTGCAGAAGAATGTTATTTTTTTTAATGTTTATTTATTTTTGAGAGAGAGAGCAGGTGAGGAGCACAGAGAGAGGGAGACAGAAGATCCAAAGTGGGTGTTGTGCTGTCAGCAGAGAGCCCAGAGCGGGGACCGAACTCACCAACTGTGAGATCACTGCCTGAGCCCAAGTGAGATACTTAACCGACTGAGCCACCCAGGTACCCTGAGAATGTTATTATTAATCTATTTCACAGACAAAAAATAGAGGTCTCCAAATTGAGTAATTTGCTCTAGATCCTCCAAGCCAGTGGGTGGTGAAACTGGGCTTCGGTTCTGGCTGCAGAGTCCTGGTCTTAACCACTGCACTATGCTACCTCTTATTTCCTCATAAAGTGAGAGAGGCTAGTTAAAAAATAATCCCCTAGATTTTTATAGCTCTTTTCAATTCTAAAGCACTGTTCACACTCTGTCCCCTATTTGCTCTTCAAAACAACCCCAGAGGTAGATATTATCAGAGCAGTTTATGGGGTAAGAGCTGAGACTTATTAAGAGGGTCATGTGTCCAAGGGCACACAGGCGGTGAGGGCAGAGGCAGGACTCGAACCCAGGACCACTCATTCTCAGCACCCCTCCTGATGCCACTGTCCTTTCTGAGTCTCCTCCAGCTCCAATACTGTATGCTATCCTTTCCTCTCTCTTTTTTTAAAGAGACCCCTGTGTTCCCTCAAAAACTCCCTTTGCCCTGTCACCCCCACACCTTCTCCGCACAGTGCATGCTCACAGATAGCAGCAGGGGGTGCTGTAGACCAGCACACAGGGATGGGCTCCCCTGGGAGCCCCTGCTGGAGGAAACAACCAGAAGCTTCCCTGACTGTTCTTTTCTTTTTACTTTGTATTAAAAAACTGTTTTTAGTAGGTACTAGCTGTACATAGCACAAAATTTTAAAGGTACAAATGAGTATACAAAATGTCTGCTCCCCAGTTAGCCCAGTTCATCATCTTGGGGTACAAACCCAAGAAGTTTTCTAGTGTCTTTCTAGAGATATTCTGTGCTTATATAAACATATGTACTACTTTTCTTCCCACACAAGTGATAGCATACAAACAAGCACGTGTTGTTGTTTTTAATTTTTTTAATGTTTATTTATTTTTGAGACAGTGAGAGACAGAATACGAACCGGGGAGGGGCTGAGAGAGAGGGAGACACAGAATCTGAAACAGACTCTAGGCTCTGAGCTCTCAGCACAGAGCCTGATGCGGGGCTCAAACCCACGAACCGCAGGATCCTGACCTGAGCCGAAGTCGGACGCTTAACCGACTGAGCCACCCAGGCGCCCCACACGTGTTATGTTTTGCCTCTCACACAAATGGTACCATACCATGCACAATATTCTTCCTGTGGCTTCTGGGGGTAATTTATCTAGCAGATCAGTCCTCATCATAATTCATAATACCTGTATTTAACTGAATGGAAAAACCATAATCGATTTTACCAGATCCCTATTATTCTCTATGTTGTACCATTACAAGCAAAGCTGCAAATAAATACACTGTACATTGGTCAGTTTGCACATGTGCGCATCTGCAGGATAAATTCCCAGAGATGAGATCACTTGCCTGCAAACTACACACACTTGTAACGCTGATCAATAACTGCTAAATTGCCTGGCACCGAAGCTACCTATTTAAGGCTGCATCAGCAGAGCCTTGGAGGGTGTGTTTCCTACACTCTCACTAACACAGACTCTTACCGAGACTTCTGATCTTTGCCTTTCCTATAGGTGAAAGATGGTTTCTCATTACGGTTGTAATTCATTTCTCTTAAAATGAGGGTCCCCTGACCTCTGGGACTCATTCATGCAATCTATAATTAATTAGCAGGTGGCTCCCATGTGCCAAGCACCATGTTGGGGCATCCTGTCCTCCCGCTGTCCCTGGTCTGACTTTCACTGTCATTTCATGCCTGTCTCATGCTGGCCTGCCTTATCATGTCTCCCAAGAAGCCATTTTCCTTGCTTGGCCATCCTCACCAGGTCAAGCAGGGGCGACCTCACTTGACCTCTTCTTTAGAGGCTTAAGAGTGAGGAGAATGTGGTTTCTTGCCTTTTCTCTGTTCTCAAGACTAATTCCTGTAACCCAATTAAGCAAAGCTGAGAGGTGGAGACATGTGTCTGAAGGTCAGAATTAACCCTGAGTCCTGGGGCTCCTCAGACCATCCAGTCCAATGGGTCCGTCACTGCCTCAGTTTTCCCATCCTTCCCCCTCTGGGTGTGAGGAAGGTGAACAAAGAGCAGGTACCTGGACACTTGTCTGTGTTCAAGGGTGTTTTATGCTCCGTAACTGGCTGGTTAAAACTTTCTCAGATTAGATGTCAGCTAAACACAAGTGCATCTATGAGCAGTACTATTTAGATGAACGTGGGGAAGAAAAAGATGTTAGGATCTGTGTTTTCTGCTACATGGGAAACCTCTGAGCCGTTTCTCAACTTCCCCTTTCTTTGCAGTCCCAGAGCACTTGACCCCGCGGAGCACTTAACCCTGTTACAGAGTACCTGCTCCTTGACTTGGCTTCTCCATAAGGCTGTACATGAATCAGCTTAGAGCTGGCGTCTTTGTTCATCTTTGTATCTGTCTTCAGAATAAAGATGGGATCAAGACATGGGAATTGTGAATGAATATCTTCCTGCCTTCCAGTACCCAAGCATGGTGTCCGTATGAAGGCCTGCATCATTGTCTAGTAGCTGAGCTAACAGGACCTCTACCTCTAGTTCATCCCACGCATGACTGCTGGGCTCTCCCTCCTAAAGTACACTGGTAATCCAGTCACTTGTGGAGGCTCCCTGTGGCCTTCTAAATGAGGTGCAAATTCCTTAGCTTAGAATTTAGGGGCCCCCGTGGTGATATGCCTCTGGTCTACCTTTCCAGTCCTTTCCACTACCTCATGCTCCAATCAAACTGAATTACTCAAAGTACACCCGCATTCCATCCCTGTCCCTCTGCCTCTGCCCCTGCAGGGCCTCCTGCACCTAGAACACCTTCTTCTTTGCTCCCCGTCCATTCCTGATGCCTGCTTCTCTCTCTCTCTCTCTCTCTCTCTCTCTCTCTCTCTGTCTCTCTCTCTGTCTCTCTCTCACTCCCTCTCTCCCCACCCCACCCTTTGTTTAAAAAGTAAGGGTAATAAATTTTTAGAAAAAAGAAAGAAGATAAATTTTACATATCTTTCTGGGTCCTTCCCAAATGTAATTGGCCCCAAAGACTGCTGTTCAGATCCCCCAGATTTCCCACTCAGCTCCTCAGTCAGGCTCCGTTGTTTATATTTCTCTTATGACTCATGTCTGCTATATCTTATATCCTCATTCCTGCCGCACCTCAAACCGAAGACTGGAAAGCAGAGACTGTGTGACCCATCTTTGGGTCACTTACAGTTGATCAGTGTTTGTTAGAGAGCAGGCTCTCCTTGCTGTGCGGCCCGTTTTCTTTCCTACTTGGAGTTTGAGAAATGAGAAGAGTGTGGGACCCATCCCCACGAGCTGTAGCCATCCCTGTAGACCCTCCTCCGAAAGGAGTCTTAGAGCAGAGCCACCCCGGATAAAGTGAGAGGAAATCCTATCAGCCCTTCGGAGAACAGCAGGAGCCTGTGCCTAGGGCTTGGGAGAATAGTGTCCTGCTTGCCCTTTTTCAGATCGAGGGTAGCATGGTTAATAGGTCTAACTGACTGGAAGGAGGAGCATTTGTTCACTTTGAGTCCTGGGAAGGAGAAATGAAACGCCATCTCTCTCCTTCGCCTGCGGCCCAGGGCCCCACCATTGAGCAGATGGGCCCTGATGCCTCTCTGTTAAAAGGCTGTCTGCAGTGTTGGGTGCTACGTGTGCGCCGGGAAGACCTCAAGAAGTCAACCTGGTCCTTCTCCGGGGCTTTCTTGTGCAGCCTTCGGCAGAACCAGACTCTGAGCACAAGTTTTGGTTTGTACTCCACCACTCAATAGCCAGATGGCTCAACCAGGTCCCTCAATCTCTCTCGGCCTAAAAATAGAAATAGCTTTGGGGCGCCTGGCTGGCTCAGTCAGTTAAGCATCCACTTCGGCTCAGGTCATGATCTCATGGCTCGTGGGTTCGAGCCCCGCATCATGCTCTGTGCTGACAGCTAGCTCGGAGCCTGGAGCCTGTTTCGAATTCTGTGTCTCCTCTCTCTGACCCTTCCCTGCTCACGCTGTCTCTCTCTCTCTCTCTCTCTCTCTCTCTCTCTCTCTCTCAGAAATAAGTAAAACATTAAAAAAAAAGTTAAAAAAATAGAAATAGCTTTACCTTTACCTTCCACATGGACTGTTCTTTTTTATTAAATTTTTAAAAAATGTTTTATTTATTTCTGAGAGAGAGAAAGAGAGATACAGCATACCCACAAACTGTGAGATCATGACCTGAGCCAAAGTCGGACGCTTAACCAACTATGCCACCCAGGCACCCCTGGATGGACTGTTCTGAGTGCCAAAAGAGAAAATGTACATTAGTGTTTTGCAAATTATATACATTTTAAAGCTTATTTATTTTTGAGAGAGAACATGCACATGCACAAGTGGGGGAGGAGCAGAGAGAGAAGGGGACAGAGGATCTGAACCAGGCTCTATACTGATAGCAGAGAGCCCGATGTGGGGCTCAAACTCACGAACTGCAAGAGCATGACTTGAGCCAAAGTTGAATGCTTAACCAACTGAGCCACCCAGGAGCCCCTGTTGATTTTATTTTTAAAATGTTATTTATATCCTGCCTTGCTGTGCAATGGATTTACAGAGGCTTATAAGATACGTAAGACGTAAAATAGCCTAAATTAAAGATGAGAGTTAAAAGCAGAAGGAAAAAAAAAGTGAAGATGTAATAATAAGCCCTAAATGAGGTTAAATGCATACACCTAGTTTGATAGGGGCAGGTCTCAAGATTGTTGGGAAACTGTACGGTGTTATCTGAATCAGTGGAAGGGGTCATATGGGTGGTGGTGTTCCAGGGTGTCCAATATGGAGGTTAAAGGCTCACAGTAGGGCTGACAGATTCTGGACGGGCCTTGGATCTCCAAGAGTAGGGACTTGTCCCAGCCTCACCCTCCACATAGGTGCCACTGCTTTAGTCCAACCCACATCCACTCAAACCTGGAGGCAGCCAGCTCCTTCTAAACATCTTATCCTTCTCCCCATTCACCCCACACAGCCAGCATTACCTCCCTATGGGGACAGAGTTATCTACTGCCGACTCAGACACTCATTTTTTTTTAAAAAACCACAAACCAGGGGCGCCTGGGTGGCTTAGTCGGTTGGGCGTCCGACTTTCGCTTAGGTCATGATCTCGCGGTTCATGGGTTCGAGCCCGGCATCGGGCTCTGTGCTGACTGCCAGCTCGGAGCCTGGAGCCTGTTTCAGTCTGTGACTCCCTCTCTCTCTGACCCTCCCCTGCTCACGCTGTCTCTCTCTCTCTCTCTCTCCTAGAAATAAATAAAAAATATTAAAAAAAAATTAAAAAAAAACCACAAACCAGCTTTATTGATATATATATTATATATATGTATATATAATATTATATGTATGTATAATATATATATATATTATACATACCAGAAAGTTCACCCTTTTAAAATGCACCGTTGGGGCATCTGGATGGCTCAGTCAGTTAAGTGTCCAACTTCGGCTCAGGTCATGATCTCACGGTCTATGGGTTCAAGCCCCGCATGGGGCACTGTGCTGACAGCTCAAAGTCTGCAGCCTGCTTCGGATTCTGTGTCTCCCTCTCTGTCTTTCCCTCCCCCACTTGTGCTCTGTCTCTCGCTCTCTCAAAAATAAACATTAAAAAAAATTTTTTAGGGGCTCCTGGGTGGCTTAGTTGGTTAAGCGTCCGACTTTCGCTTAGGTCATAATCTCGCGGTTCGTGGGTTCGAGCCCCGCGTCGGGCTCTGTGCTGACTGCCAGCTCAGAGCCTGGAGCCTATTTCAGAGTCTGTGACTCCCTCTCTCTCTGACCCGCCTCTGCTCATGCTGTCTCTCTCTCTCCTAGAAACAAATAAAAAAAACATTTAAAAAAATTAAAAAAAATTTTTTTTAAATAAAGTGTACTGTTTAGGGCCCCTGGTTGCTCAGTTGGGTGTTCGTTTGTCTCTTGATTTCAGCTCAGGTCATGATCTCATGGTTTGTGAGTTCAAGGCCCTCATTGAGCTCCAGGCCGATGGTGCACAACCTGCTTGGGATTCTTTGTCTGCCCCTCCTCTGCTCTCTCTATCTCTCCCACTCATAATAAAGATAGAAACATTAAAAAAAATAAAGTATCTTATTCAATGGTTTTTTGTACATACACACTCTTAACCCCATGCCCATCTGGTCTGCTTTGCCACACTAGACCCCAGTTTCTTTTCCTTTGCTCTCCCTCCGCCCTGATTCTTAACTCTCTGCATCGGGACTCAAATTCTGGAAAGGGTGCCCAATAATTCCAGCATTTCCCACCTCAGGCCCATCTCTTTGGCTGGGTGCCCTCAGGAGGTCTGCTGTAGCAAAAGTAAACTGGCTCTGGGGATGGTAGGGAGTACACAGAAAAGCCGCCAGCACGATCTCCACGTTTTGTAAGATTGAGGAACGCCCAGGAAGAATCCAGGAGGCAAGAGGTTGTGGGCAAGACCGGCCCAGGGAGCTGCAGCACTTGACAGATCACATTGTTAGACCGTGACTCACTCCCGCCGCAGTCTGGAAAGCTAAACCTCTCAGCCTGGCCTTCAAAGGAGGGCCGCTCGGACTGTGGGTGGACCCCCAAGCAATCCTCTGAGGGCCCAGGTTGGACAAGCACAGTTGGGACCTGGTAATTCCAGAGCCCGGCTGTTTCACACTCCTTGCCCCCACACTGGGAATGCTGTGTTAAAAATCCTCCGTTAAGAAATCAAATGTTGGGGCGCCTGGGTGGCTCAGTCAGTTGAGCGTCCAACTTCGGCTCAGGTCATGATCTCACAGTTCATGGGTTCAAGCCCTGCGTCGGGCTCTGTGCTGACAGCTAGCTCAGAGCCTGGAGCCTGTCTTCAGATTCTGTGTCTCCCTCTCTCTCTGACCCTCCCCTGCTCATGCTGTGTCTATCTCTCTCTCAAAAATAGATAAAACATTTTAAAAAAAGGAAGGAAGGAAGGAGGGAGGGAGGGAGGGAGGGAGGGAGGGAAGGAAGGAAGGAAGGAAGGAAGGAAGGAAGGAAGGAAGGAAGGAAGGAAGGAAGGAAGGAAGGAAGGAAGGAAGGAAGGAAGGAAGGAAGGAAGGAAGGAAGGAAGGAATCAAATGTTGAGGAGCGCCTGGGTGGCTCGTTCAGTCGGTTAAGCATCCAGCTCAGCTCAGGTCATGATCTCACTGTTTCTGAGTTCAAGCCCCATGCTGGGCTCTGCTCTTAAAAAGAAAATGAGTAAACTTGTTCCTTCCCACAGGCTGAGGAGGGGCTGCCCAGCGAAGGCCCTCTGGCCTTCTAGCACAGCACGCAGCCCCACTGTCCTCCCAGGCCAGCACTGGGGCCTGACCAGACTGTTGAGAGCATGACTCAGAACCCCTGTCTGATGGACGAGACAGAGCTTGGTCCCTAGGAACCCCCGTCCCGTGGAGGAACTTTCCACTAAAACAGTTAAGCATTCTTTCATAGAGAGTGTGCTCCCAACTGCAGGTCCTACAATGCTGAAGCCCCAGAGGGGGCTTGGGGTCATGTCAAGGGTCTTTCTGAAGCTCCTTCCTTAAAGCCCTTGTGGGAACCATCACCTATATGTGGGCACCATTTCTCTCTCTTTCTTTCTTTCTTTCTTTCTTTCTTTCTTTCTTTCTTTCTTTCTTTCTTTCTTTCTTTCTTTCTTCTTTCTCTTTCTCTCTTTCTCTCTTTCTTTCTTCCATATTTTATTTTTAAGTAATCTCTACACCCAACATGGGGCCTGAACCCACAACCCCAAGATCAAGAGCCACACGCTCTTCCCACTAAGCCAGCCAGGCGCCCCTGTAGTCACAATTTCTAACACTCCTCCAAACAAAGCCATGTGGAGCGTGTCCATTGCCCAAGGAAGTTAAGGCTGGGCTGAATCAGGGGAAACTGCCTCTGGGTTAGATGCCTTTAAAAACAGGAAAGACCCCAAATTCAGTGGCTTTCCCCCACTCCCAAGCCACCACCTTTGACATAAGGAACACGAGGAGGGGGCTGTCCAGCCACGTGGGACAGCTACAAGGTGGTGAGGGCTGCTCCATCCAGTCAGGGAATGGGATTGAGGGAGTAGACTCAGGCTTCTCAAAACAGTGTTATCTCTTCTATGGGAATAGCAAGTGCATCTGGAGAAGACAAGGAGAGCTTCCTATTTTGAGGGGAGATTCGATGGCTGGGAGACTATCCCTTAGCCAGTAAGGACACCTGCGTGGTCACTTTCCCCAGCTACATGAGCACTTGGCCCAACTCACGTTCTATAAGGTGTGTCACGGGTGTTAACCTCCATCTTCTAAGTGAGGCTTTGAGAAGTGAGGTCACTGGCAGCCGGCTCACTGCAGATTTGGGACCGGAGCCCAGGTCTGATCACAAGTCTGCTGGCGGTTCCACCGTGGTGCGTCGTCCACCTTATGAGGCTGGTGCCTATGGTCATGACTGATTCCACTGTAGGCCCCTATTCTTGACCCAAGCCAGTGCCCCATTCAGGTTGGAATGGCTCATATTCAGGGCTTCCAAACCCCTGGCCCCTTTCCCAGGCTCGTCAAGCTGTTCTTAGTCAAGATGTTCTTAGGCTTAGTTTTGCACCCCCTCCAGCCCCCACCCACACCCTTCTAGCCCCAGCTGACTTGGAAGCAAGCAGAAGGACACAAGGCCAGAAGTCTTTTGTTATCCAACGATGGAGAAATGGCTGAAATCCCGGCATCTCCCCCAGAAGACAGAGGCAGTTCTGGATTTCCTGTTGCTCCCAACACGGGCCAGATAATTGGAGACAGATTTTTGGGCTTGGGTTGGGAGGTGAAGCTTAAAGTATAGTCATCGGGCCTCCTGTGAGTCCATGTGCGCGAGCTGCTTTGTTGGGGTTTCTTTATTGGTACTGTGTGTGTATGTGTGTGTGTGTGTGTGTGTGTGTAGACGCTTGTGTTTGAGACAGTATGTGTGTATATCTAAGTGTGTTCATATGTGCTTGTGTGATGTGCCTGTTTTCCTTATACTTCTTTGTTAGCGTCCTGGACCCTGTGTGTATATATCTGTGTAAGAAAGTGTGTAAGCGTGTGTCTGGGTCTCTGTGAGTAGCTCCCTTGTTTTGTTTTATTTTCCTTTGTGAGAGTCAGCCTAGCCTGGGGAGACCTCACTAGTTCTTTTTGGATCTTATTACTCAAGACTTAGTGATTAAATGTAAAACAGTAATTAAGATTAAAAAAAAAAAAGGCAGGAAGGCAGATGGCCTTCAGCAAGAGACTAAGAGGGATAGAAACAGCCGGAGTACAGTCAGAGGAAAGAGCAAAGGGGAAGCTTATTACAGGGCGGAGGATCTCTTTAAGGGGGTACAGATAAGCCCCAGTCCCTCTTATCTCTCTAATGGAGAAAGGCACCACATACTTCCAGAATGGCTTTGCTTTCTCCACACTGGCAAGGTTGGGCAAGGGAGAGAGCTGCTATCACCTTCCTGCCTGAATCGAGCCCCTTTCTCCCAAGCCCCTCTGTGCACATTCACAAATGTAGGTTCCTTTTGCTACAAATGAGATATAGACCAGTTGGGACATAGCCTAAATCCTAACAGCACTTATGGCCAGTCATGATATACCTGCTGCAGGCTGCCCTCCTGGGCTGGGCACTTCACATGCATTTTGTATCAACAATATAAATGTATAGGGGCGCCTGGGTGGCTTAGTCGGTTAAGCGTCCGACTTTCGCTTAGGTCATGATCTCGCGGTTCGTGGGTTCGAGCCCCGCGTCGGGCTCTGTGCTGACTGCCAGCTCGGAGCCTGGAGCCTGTTTCAGAGTCTGTGACTCCCTCTCTCTCTGACCCTCCCCTGTTCACGCTGTCTCTCTCTCTCCTAGAAATTAAAAAAAAAAAAAAAACTATAAAAAAAATAAATAAATAAAAATTAAAAAATAAAAAAAAACAATATAAATGTATATATGTAGGTAGGTATGTAGGTATATAAAACCACTTATGAGCTGGGAATTGCTTTTTTGCAAAGGAAATGACCTCTGATAGAGCAAGAACTTTAACCCCTCCCCACCCCGTGACTCCCCCAAGTGGTAATTTATTTGCTCACTTACCAAACGTACTTCCTAGCTGCCTTCATTAGACACTATGCTAGATATCGGGGCGGTGGAGTGGGGGATGCAGAGGTGGACAAGACACAGTTCTGCCCTCACCGAGGCCATGCTCTGAGGAGGAAATCAATGATGCTCCGAAGATTGAACGTCTCACTCCCTGGAGGGAGCAGACCACTGCCAGTGTCAGAGCAAGGTGGCTGTTACAGGGCCCGGGAGTTTTCAGGCAGAGGCAGGACTCATTCCCAGAATGAAGTGTTCCTTACAGACACATTGGAAATACGGACTAGCTGAGCAGGAGAAGCCGTGCTGGAAATGAAGGGCAGTGGATGTGTGCTCTCGGGCCTTGAGTGGAAAGAGATAGGGAGACAAGGCCCGACTTTTCTGTCGTGCTCTTCACAGCTCCGCATTCGCTGGGTGGACGTGGTGTCCTTAGATGGCCCGGCTGCTCCGGCAGGACAAAGAGGGAGCTGGGGAAGATGCACACACCTGGGCCTTTCTGGACTGGTTTCTGAGGTTCCCAGGTGGCTGTTGGAGAGGGGGCGGGGAGGGTAGAGTCCCCTACCCGCTCCTGGTGGCCTGATCGATTCCCTAGTGCAGCCGCCTCAGCAGGCCGCCAGCGGTCCGGCCTAAATCGCTTCCAGTTTGTTTAGTCAAAACCCTTGGCCCCGACATCAAAGCCATTTGGAGTTTCTGGGGGTTGTTGTTCTTAGTTGGTGTTTATTTCAGAGATGGTTCGCTGTCACCGACTGTGCCTGTGAGGGGGACAGCAGGAGGGGCTGCTAGGGCCTTTGGGTCTCAGAGACATCAGGTTGCCTGAGGGAGGGTGACAGGCCAGTTTCCATGGCAGTTGCTCCCAGGACACTCTCTCCTATGCCTGCCCCTACCTGGTGCACAAAGAGAGGCTGCTTCTTCCCCGCCCAGGGCCCCCCTAGAGGAGCCTCCGTTCCCCTCAAACTTGTGCCAGACATTTTAGTCTGGGCGGCCAGGGGTCAAGTCTAGGCCACATCCCCCCTCCGCCCATACTAGCCCCACGGGCTCATTCCAAGCACACAGCTCTGCACTGTCCATCTCACCATCTTTGTTCCTCTGGTCATCAGGCTGGACTCCAGTTCCTTCTCCCCTCCACGTCCCCTCCTCAGAAGAGCCTTTCCCCCCTTTGGTTTGCTTTCTTTCTTTTTTAAAAAATTTTTAGGTCTAGACTCTTGAATGCTGAGAACAAACTGAGGATTGATGGGTATGGGGGGGAGGGGGGGAGATGGGCATGGAGAGGGCACTTGTGGGGATGAGCACTGGGTATTATATGGAAACTAACTTGACAATAAACTATTTGTAAAAAAAAAATTTTTTTAGGCCTATTTATTTATGTAGACAGAGACAAAAACAGCATGAGCAGGGGAGGGGCAGAGAGAGGGAGAGACAAAGGGAGATTCCCAAGCAGGCTCTGCTCTGTCAGCACAGAGCCCAACACTCTTGTGAGGCTTGAACCCACAAAACCGTGAGATCATGACCTGAGACGAAACTAAGAGTTGGATGCTTAACCATCTGAGCCACTCAGGTGCCTCTGCTTTTCTTTTTTGTTTTGTTTTGTTTTTGAGGGCGGGAAGCAGCATAAGTAGAGGAGGGGCAGAGAGAGAGAGAGAGAAAGAGAATTCCAAGCAGGCTCTGTGCTGTCAGCACACAGAGCCTGGAGGCCGACACAGGGCTCGATCTCACGAACCAAGAGATCATGACCTGAGTGAGCCAAAATCAAGAGTCATTCAACCAGCTGAGCCACCCAGGCACCCCTCCCCCTTTTCTTTTAATCGGATTGGCGGAATGTGCACCCAACTATTTGAACGTATACTGGGCTCCATTGGCTATGGAATCTGTACCTTCCTTACTTCTGAGTTCCTGTAGGTTCTAGTTGGTCCCCTTTGTCTGTGACGTGTCCCTCAGTGCCTAACACAGGTGTGCACCCAGAGAATAGGGGATGCTCTATCCGGGTGAGCTTCCTCCATGGGGGCTGTTAGCAAGCGTGTAGAGCCCGTGGCCTGGGTGGGGGCAGAGCTACCAGGAGTCTCCCAAGAAAAAAGTCTGCACCATGTGAAGTGGAAGCGAACTCCAGGACTTAGCCATTCGCTAGGGCAAGAAGAAAGGAAGGAAAGAAACACAGGGAAGGGAAGAAAGAGCAGGAGAGAGGGGAGTGAGGGAGGACAGGTAACAGGCCCACGTCTTCAGTAACCAGTTGTTAAACATAAAAGTTTCCAACCATGATCCATAGGACAGAGTCCACTCTGGGTTGACTACCTTCTTTCCTAGGGGCTCCTAGGAGCCAGAGGGGTCCCCAGACTCTCCTCAGGTTCTGTCCTCCCTCCACCACCTCAGCTGCCTCTGCTTTTAACTCCTATAGTCTTCTTGGGCTGTGCCCTTCCTGCCTTCTTGACTTCCCATCTGCTCTCACAATGCTCCCAGACAAAGGGAACCTGAGTGCACCAGTGGCCACTTTTCTCCCATTGGCTAATGATTTACAGTTGCCTGCTAAAAGCCAGGAGAACAGGAGCCTGGCTGAGAGAGGTACGGCTAAGACTAGAAGTGGGCTTAGCAGTCACCTCTGCCGTGGGACGCTGGGAAGGGCTGAGTCTGAATCTCCTGCACTTTTTTTTTTTTTTTTTTTTAATATTTTTATTTATTTCTAGGAGAGAGAGAGAGACAGCGTGAACAGGGGAGGGTCAGAGAGAGAGGGAGTCACAGACTGAAACAGGCTCCAGGCTCTGAGCTGGCAGTCAGCACATAGCCNCTGAAACAGGCTCCAGGCTCTGAGCTGGCAGTCAGCACATAGCCCGACGCGGGGCTCGAACCCACGAACCGCGAGATCATGACCCAAGCGAAAGTCGGACGCTTAACCGACTAAGCCACCCAGGCGCCCCTGAATCTCCTGCACTTTTGCACGCACTGGTGAGCCAAGGGCAAGGTCTTCGCAGGGAACCTCAGTCTAGAAACTTGGCCAAGCACAGGTGAGCTCCCTGCTCCGTGGATGTTCCCACAGGGAGCCTGACTGGGGGTAATCCAGAATGCCTGGACACAGGCTTCCCACCCTCAAACCAATGTCTTCATTGCCCTAAGGAGATTGTCTCCCAATTATGGGGGGCTGCAGTTTTGAACCACTCTCTCCCAGGGTGGCCCCTTGGCTCAGTAATATAGCAGGTGCCTCCCTCTTCACCCCAACCCCTCACTCTCTACCCACCCCCAACTTAGCAGACTGCTCATTAGTTAATAACGTTAATGTGGCTGCAGCCAGTGATTAAAACCATTGGTTTGACTGAGACACAGCGATCAACATCCCTGGCATAGTTGCTAATCCCTCGGAAATATGTGTTTAATAATCGTAGGGGAGGAGGTCAGGCTGGGTGGTCCTGGGAGCTGGGATCCAGTGTCTCCTATTCCCCCAGCCCTCGGTTCCCATGGTTTCTCGCAGGCAGGCACTCGGGGCTGTGTCGGGATGTGTCGGAGCAGGGGAGCCACTTGGGAAGACTGGCCAGCTCTGCAGTGGATGGAGGCGGTGCCTGGGGCGCTGAGCTGCCTCCAAGAGCCGGGCAGGGCTGCGCCTGTGCCCAGGGTGTGGCTGGCACGGCCCATGAAGTGCCAGGGTCAAGAGGCCTTAGCCACGTGGGAGGATTAATGCTGAGCCCTGTGCTGCTCACTCCTATGCCAAATGCCCAGGGAGGAACCACGGGTTCAAGAGATCACCTCACCAGAGCAGCCCAGGCGGAGGCTTCCTCTGTCTCTCCCTGTCAGAAAGCCTCAAGTCACGATTCTGTCCATCCCCTTGGGCTTCTCAGGCCTCCAGATCGTCCCATTCAATTGTTCAATTTATATGAGGTCTTTAATAATGCATAATTATCATTGTTATATGAACAATATAATAGGCACATAATAAATGTAAACTATATATTAATATATTACGTGCAACAATATAATTATTATGGTTAACATTTTTATTGGCTGCCTACTTTGTCAGCCCCTTTATATATATTACTTCTTATGTTCCTAACACCCGGCCAAGCAGGCCTTATTATCCTGTTTTATATATGAGAAATCTGAGACTCAGAGTGGTTAACTCGCTCAAGGTCATATGGCTAATAAGGGGCAGGGCCAGCACCAACCCTAAGTCTCTGGCTAACTTCACACCCATATTCCCCAAGCCTAACACTATAAGGAACTGGAGGAATAACATAATACATTGACAGTGCTATTGAAACCCTGCTATGGGTGCCTGGATGGCTCAGCCTGTTAAGCCTCCAACTCCTGATGGGGGCTCAGGTCGTGAGCTCACGGTTCATGAGGTAAAGCCCCGCTTCCGGTTCTCCGCTAAGCATGGAGCCTGCCTGGGATTCTCTCTCTCCCTCTCTCTCTGCCCCTCTCCCCTGCTCCACGCAGCACCCCCCCCTCAATAAATAAACTTTAAAAAAAAAAAGAAAAACACTGATAATCCAGCTCCCAGGACACGGCACATGAGCGCACACGTGCGCATGCACACACACACATACACACAAACACACACACACGCACACACAGCTTTTGGAGGGCTGATGCCAGGCAGTGTGGGTGAGGGTCTAGGGAGTGGTCCTGGCAGTAAAAGTCACAGTTTGGAGGAGGGAGAGGCCACCAAGGGCAGTAGGGATCATCGAAGACTTTGTGGAGGGAGGAGAGGCATTTACTGGAGGGGCAGGGGCCCCTTCATGGGCGGGAGGAGCAGGAGCAAGGTATACAGGGTGGAAATTCAATGACAGCGAATAGATCAGACTGGTCTAGTCCCTGCTGGTAACTTCTGTCATTCCACTCACCATCTCTGTAAGCAGGCCTGCCCCTAACGTTTGGGGGGCATGGGACACAAATACAAATAAAAGCCCACAAACAAAATTTCTAAATATTTAAAAGTTACAAATCAAGCGAACAAATGTGAAATAAGATAGATCCTACCCTCTTCCCTTGACGAGTCCACTTTCATAATGACTTTGGAGTTTTGCACTGGAACACGGTGGGGCCGCCCCACCTCTCACCTACCCAGCTTCTCTCCCCACCCGCAGTTCCTTTCTGCTCTGCTCTGGCGAGGACACGTCCCCAGTCTGTGTGTGCAAGCCCTACCCACCCCCACAAACAGCCAAGGACATGCGCACTTGCACTCCGCCTGCCCAAGGGAGGAGTGGGGAGGCGGGAAGAGCTCTACAGGCTGTCTAGGGTCACTTAGACGGGGAATTTGGGAAATCAGCGAAGCCCTCAGTTCAGGTGCCGAATTTAAGGAACACCAAAAAATTCAGTAATAAATAATATTTTAATGCAATATTTTAAAAATCAAACTAAATGCAAAATATTCATAGTAAACTATCCAAATTTTACATAAAGACAGGATCAGTATTACTGTTTTTGTTGTTATTGTTGTTTTGAGTTTTTGGGTTTTGTCTTTTCCATCCTTCCTTCCTCCCTCCCTTCCCTCCCTCCCTGCTTCCTTCCTTTTTCTTTTTCTCTCTTCCTTTCCTCCTTCCTCCCTCCTTCCCTTTCGCTTCCTTCCTTCCTTTCTTCCTTCCTCCCCTCCTTCTCTCTCTCTCTCTCCCTCTTTCTTTCTTTCTTTCTTTCTTTCTTCCTTCCTTCCTTTCTTTCTTCCTTTCTTTTCTCTCTCTCTCTCTCTCTCTCTCTCTCTTTCTTCTCTTTCTTTCTTTCTTCCTCCTCAGACATCAATATGGCTCCACATAGCGCTGGGCCAGGAACCCAGGGCATGGTCTACAAGGGGTGTGGAGGGGACCATATAGGTTCAGGGTAGACACACCCCAGGGACTTTGCTGTGTGGAGTGGGGAGCAACTGGAGGCTCCCAGTCCCGGGAGCCCTCTTGCCTAGAGCCTAAGGGTGATATGTCCTGTGAGTTCCTGAGCCGACCAGCGGCTAGCAGAGGATCTGACGTCTAGGAGGCCCTCAGTAAATAGCTCTTGAATAAGCAAACTAACTTTTCCAAATCAGCACAGTTCTGTTCATTACAAAGTTACTGTCCCTCTCAATACGGTGTCCCTGTTATGGGGCACATTGGCTGGGTCAAGGCCATGCATGGGGGAACAGAGGCAGGGAACCTGTCATGAGTTAAAGATTGACCTAGGATCCTAGAATGGCTGTGAGCAGCAGGAGGCAAGGCTGTGGTGGAAGAGCATGAGCTCCAGAAACATGAGATCCAGGGGAGATGGTGGCCAGGAGTCTCAGAGGCTTAACCAGAGCAGAGTTCTGAAGATGGCAGGCAGGGGTGGGGGGTGGAATAGAGACTTCCGGTGGGGGAAGGGGGGTGAGGGAAGAGCTGACTCCAAGGAGCAGGCCAGGGAGTGAGCAGGAGTGGGATGCAGGGAAGGGAACCATGGAGCCTGGCAGGAAGAGCACAGGGTCTGGAAGGAGTGGCGGGTGTGTGTGTTTCTGCACAGTGAATAGGGGCCTGAGAAGGGGGGCGTGGAAGCCTCGGAGTGGGGATCCCAGAAGCCAAGAACAGGTCAGTTCCTCAAGAAAGGTCTGGGCAGCCCCCTCCCCCCTCCCGGACTCGGGTTACACACTGGTGTTTCCTATTTCAGGCCCTAAGCCCTGGCCCATTGCTCAGCCTCCACCACTCCTCCCTCCCCCTTGCCACCCCCCCCCATTCCCCAGGGAGGGACAAACACACTTGATATATGAAGTGTTTCCACCTCGACTCTTGGGAATCCCACAAAGGCTTCAGTGTGTGGCGGCCCCTCCTCCCTTTCCACTCCCAGCCCCTCCCCTTCCTTCTGTCTGGGAGTCTGGGAATGCCTCTTTTTGGGGTGGGGGGAGGCGGCAGAGAGAAGCAGGACAAGCAATGGGTGTGAAGGATCCTCGTGCCTTCCAGCTGTGCCCCCCAGAGCAGGCGGGCGTGAGTGAGTGTTGGGGGTGCCCGCTGATGACCCCCGGTTTCTTAGGCTTCCCACCAGGGCCAGGCTCAGAGGTGGAAGTGGGGGGAAGCGGGGCTTGGCCTCTACATCTGCCTCTTTGCCCACCTTGCCCACCTCGCTCACTTGCTGCCGAAGCCCCCTCCCACTGGTCAGCGGAGTGTTGCACACCCCACTCTCCTCCATATGGGAACCCAAAGGAGAAAGAAGGCACATTCAATGCATTCTAGGTGCCAGGCATTGTGCTAGGCCATCGTAGGATAGTCATCTCAGCTCCTTCCGGGCTGCTTCTGAGGTAATACGAGAGGCATTGGAGGCAGTATGGCACAACGTTCAAGACCATGGACTTGGGCGGCAGACAGACCCAGAACCAAATCCCAGCTCTTGGCCTCAAGAGTGGGGTGTGTTTCTATACCCCCAAAGTTTCAGTGTCCCTGTCCCTAAAGGGAGAGTAGAAGCCTTTCATAAGCTAGTTATAAGTATTAAACAAGCCACGGGCTCCGGGCTGGCTCAGTCAGTGGAGCAGGCAACTTGATCTTAGGGTCAGGAGTTCAAGCCCCACACTGGGGGTGAAGTTTACTTTAAAAAAAAGAAATACTAAATAAGATATTGTGCACGAAGTACCTGGCAAGTGGAATATAGTAGATGCTGAGATTATTATTACTGCACAGCCCCAGAACTGGTAGGGGGCGGAGCAGCTCCCCAGCTTTCCACTCCCCAGCAAGTCTTCTCTCAGAGGGTAGGAGCCCTGGGCCGCTGGAGTGGGCTTGGACCCCGCAAAATGAGGCTAGGCAGGGAATATGTGTGGGCAGGAAAGAACTCCCCAATTCCTAGGAGTACCCTTTGGAAGTACAGATGGCATGCTTGAAGCCAGGGAGCCTTGAGGACACAGACGTCCCACCTCCCATCCACAGTGTGGGGCGGCAGGGAGGGGGCGGGAGGGGGGATCCCACTCCAACACAGTGGGTGGTCTCTCTGGCACTCCTCCTCTGACTCCCGGAGAAGCTGCAGCTGGCCCTGGGCCACACCAGCCACTCACAGGGCCAGTCACACCACATGTGTCCATCACTCTGCGCCCTCCCCACACAGCGTCACAACAAAGAATGGAAGTGGGCACACGCAGGGGTTTGGAATAATGTTTTACATGTGAATGAATGAGGTTATGTGCTGAGCACAGGTACTAGGCTTCCATGTTGGGGGGTAAGCTTTGAGTGCCTGTACATTGCATCTTCCTACACGTGAGGGGGTGCCTGTGTGTGTACACATTTGTGCTCACATGGCTAAACTCCCTCCGGGGTCCCCGGGTGCCTGTTTGTGCCATGTGCCAGGTTACGTGTGTGTGTGTCCACGTGTGTGACTGCATGTCAGACAAACTCCCTGGAGCTGGGGCTCTGCGGGAAGGGTCAGACGGCAGTCTGAGACACTTTTCATGTGTCAGGAAAATCAGGCTCCCCTTTCAGGAAGACTTCCCAAGGAAAATAAACTAGCCCAGCTCCTGGGGCAGCCGGGGAGGGAGCTGGGGATGGGGAATGAGAGAAGGTGGCTGAATGTGGCTGAGGAAGTCACAAAGCAAGACAGTCAAAGGACACCCCTTTGGCTCCACCCTGCGACCCTATTTTGATCTCCGGAAATTGGAAATCCTCTTCTTTTCACTTCGTCCTAGGAGGGGTTTGTTTATTTATTATGAGAGAGAGAGAGAGAGCATGTGTGCGCGCACGCATGTACAGGGAGGAAGGGGCAGAGAGAGAGAGAGAGAGAGAGAGAGGATCCCAAGCAGGCCCCATGCTGTCAGTACAGAGCCTTTCACGGGGCTCCATCCCACGAACCTGTGAGATCATGACCTGAGCCAAAATCAAGAGTCTGACGCTTAGCCACCCGGGTGCCCCTCCCCCTGTTTTCTTCTCTCCCTTCTCTTTCATCTGCTCTTCTCCAATGTTTCTCTCTCCCTCCCATCTCCTACTACTCTGGCTACCTGCCAGTCACCTCTGCTTCTCTTTTACCTCTACTGAAGGAGCCAAAACTATGGTATACCTGTGAGAATGAGTGGTCAGAAAATTCCCATAAAGAGCAGTACAGGTGTAGAGGTTGTTAGGGGTTTTGTTGTTGTTATTTTTATGGATCATTTTTAACTTCTGTCCCCGGGTGCCTGATTGGCTGCAAAGCCCTCTGGCTGTTGCCTTCAGCTATGGGGGGGGGGGGATCTTTTGTTTGTCAATTGACTAAATGACTGCCTCATAAATCTTAAGTACCTGGTTAGTCCCAGGCACTATTGTTGGTTCTAGAGCTATAACAATGGGCATAAGCAGAAGAAACAAAGAGACTCTGCCTTGCAGAAATTTCAACACTGATAGGGAAGTCAGAAATTAATCAAAGCAACACACGTAATGTAAAATTAAAGCAACCTTGAGGGCTACAGAGGAATACATATACATATACTACATATATATATATACTACATATACATATATGTGCTGTGACAGCACAGTCTCTAATGGGGAAATTGACATGATCAGGGAGACGGGAAAGATTTGCTAAGGAAATGATGAGCCTAGATTTGCAGAAAAAGTAAAAGTTAACCAGACTAAGGAGTGGAAGGGATTGTGAAGTGAGACAGATTATTGGATTGTTGTAGGCAAGGGGAACTGCATGTGCAAAGGCCCTGAGGCCACAGGGATCAGAGGAAGTTAGGTTGATTTATGCAATTGAACTACCTGCGTGGTGAGTAAGGGGAACTTGGCTATGTTGAGGATCATTCATCTTGACAAAAAGCCAATATACTTTATAAGTATATTTTGTAATTTTTTAAGTTAAGAAAGTATAAATTCATTAAGACTTTTTTTTAAATGTTCTATTTATTTCTGAGAGAGAGAGAGACAATGTGAGCAGGGGAGGGTCAGAGAGAGAGGGAGGTACAGAATCTGAAACAGGCTCCAGGATCTGAGCTAGCTGTCAGCACAGAGCCCGACGCGGGGCTCGAACCCACAAACTGTGAGATCATGACCTGAGCCAAAGTCAGACACCCAACCAACTGAGCTTCCTAGGTGCCCCTCATTAAGATTTTTAAATGAGTTTTTTTTTCTCATCACAGCAGCATCCATACATATTTGAAAAACATAAACACACAGACCTGGGAGACAGTGGAATATTTCTACTCTACATTATCTACAGGTGATGTTTGGTCCACATATGAATCCTCAGGGACCCCCAGGTTGAAAGTCACTGTACCGGGGAAGAGAGGAAAGGAAGAGATAGAGAATCACCCCAGTATGTTGCCAGCCCTTAGGTCCAATAGAAGAAGGCAGGCTGAGCCCAACTCTGCTCCTGGAGAGTCTGACCCTGACCTCTGCCACTCTCATCATGTGCTTCGCCCCTAACAGCTGAGGTGGCTTGTGCTTGATGGGTGGAGGGGCAGGCAGGCGGGCAGGGGCTGGGAGAAGGAGGAGACAGCTGAGGAAGAAAGAGAAAGGAGTAGAATCCTACTCGAAGCGTGGCCTTGGACCAGGAGCATCAGCATCACCTGGGAACTTGCAGGAACTTCAGATTCTCAGCCCCCACCCTACGTCTCCTGAATCAAAGTCTCAGAAGTGAGGTGGGCTTCATGGCATTATGTTTTAACAAGTAACCCCAAGGCACTGCTAAAGTTTAAGAACCAGTGGTACAGAGGGCAAACGTTTGGTGGGGAGTACTCTAGGCTGAATCAGTGGAAACAGGAGTTGGGTCTTCCGTTCAGCCATCCAGCCACCGTCTATCGCTGGGTACTCCATGCGACACAAGCACTTTTCCTGTAAGTCTTTCTGATGGAAAGTGCCGAGATGGAAACAACATGGCTCCCTCAGGCCCAGGCCGCCGCTCCCAGCTCTCCTGAGTTGCTGTCTGACGTCTTGTTCTGGGGGTGGAGAGCACCCCCCCATCATGGCCCACATGTGTAGGGTGAGGGAGGGGAAGTGTCTCAGGAGGGACGTCAGGCCGGGCTTCCTGGCAGACCCAGCTGTCCTTTCCAGTCCACACTGCCCCCCACCTCCCAGCTCCTTCCCAGGGAGCACGCCCAGCAGCTGCAGGAGCCACCCAGCCTGGCCCAGCGCTAGCCCCAAGGTCCCCAGCTCAGGGGAAGTGGAGTTCAACCTCTTCTTCCCCTACGGCCCCTCCCAGACCTCCGCCACGGGACCCAGACCCACCGCAGCCAGAATCCAGGACATCCCCGGAACCCTTTCTCTCCTTCCCCACGAATCTCCCCTACTTGGGGGTACCGGGAAAAGCTGCCATAAGCCATGTCCTCACCCCCGTGCCCCCTGCCGGAGCCCCAAACCCAGCTGTCAGCTCCTCAGGTCACAGCCCACCCCCACTGAACGCCATCCCACACTGTGGGTGGGATCTCGTCTCCACACAGGCCAAGCAGCTGGCTGGGCCACCTGCCTCAGGAGAGACCAAATGGAAGGCCTAGAGGAAGGGCAGGGGTGGGGGAGGCTCTGAGGGAGAGGACGCAGGGGTGAGAGGGCTGGGGCCAGGAAGTCTAGGACGTGCACACTGAAAGGGATAATAGGGATCAGCTAGTGCAGTCCGGACATTTCACAGCCCTCCCCCAGAGAGGGGGAGATCATTGGGACACCCTTACAGAGAAAAGTGCTCTCCCCCAGCTGACTGGAGTTGACTTTATTGTTTACCCTCTTCCTCCAGGAGCTTCCTATAGTTAACTCCATGTTTCTTCTCGCCTGTCATTCATTCTACTACTGCTGACTGCCCATAACTGGTACTTGGTTCATCAGCCTGTCTCATAGTCGCCCCATGTCCGTAATTGCTTGTATCTTAGATGTGTGCGTGCGTGCATCTGCACCTCCATCATCAGACTGGAGGCTTCCTAAGGACAAAGCCTATATCTCTACCATTAGACTAGGCATTCCTGGAGGAACAAATGATGTCTGCCTTTCAGTAGAACACGAGCTCCCTGAGAGTGTGGCCTGTATCCCATCTTAGACTAGGATCCCCCAAAGGCAGGAACTGAGCCTCCAGAATTTTGTGGGCCTCCTGCTCACCTCTCTGATTCTTTTCCACAGAGACAGCCCTTGTTTAGTCCCTTAGACATGTGACCTGGAACCTAAAAGCAGTGAGCCCCTTGGACAGGGGTACTCACTTCAGAGACTATCTATGCCTGAAATGGCTGGTGCCATTGGGGCCCACACTTGGCGGGCACAACCTGGGAATTCTCAGATAACTGTTCCCATTCCTTGCCCGTCCCAAGATCCTAGATTTTTGTCAGAATAATTATGAGGCTTGGTGTTCTATGGCTCCTGTCCCAGCAGCCCTCCTGGGAAATTCTCTGAAATTTTGAAGGGAGCTCACCCTACCTGAGCTGGAGACCCTGTGAACTCAGGGACTGTTGTGGGGTTAGAGGTAAGAGGAGAGGCCTTCCTTCTTCCTGTCGGCTGAGGCTTCTGGGGATGGCTCAGGCAGATGACCCCTCTCCAAAGCTCCCAAGGCCCCAGCCTCTTATTGACTTTCCCTTATCATTTGCCCCACCCACTCCTCACCATCTCCCAGGATGAAAAGGCACCAAGCTAACCCTTTCTCAGAAACAAAAACAAAAAAAGAGGGGGGCTGGTTAGCCTGGGTGGCACAGTCAGTTCAGCGTCAGACTTCAGCTCAGATCATGATCTCATGGTTCGAGCCCCGCATCAGGCTCTCTGCTGTCAGCATGAGCCTGCTTGGGATCCTCTGTCTCCCTCTCTAGCTGTCCCTCCCCCACTTGCACTCATGCACACGCTCAAATGAATAAATATTTTTAAGAAAGAAAGAAAGAAAGAAAGAAAGAAAGAAAGAAAGAAAGAAAGAAAGAAAGAAAGAAAGAAAGAAAGAAGGAAAGGAAAGGAAAGGAAGGAAGGAAGGAAGGAAGGAAGGAAGGAAGGAAGGAAGGAAGGAAGGAAGAAAGAAAAAGAAAAAGAAAGAAAAGCTAACCCTCTCTCTACGGAATTGATCATAGAGCCTTCCTCCCTGACCCCCAGAGGGGTTGCTGGGATTTCTATCACAGCTTCCAACCTACCAAAGTTCTAGTTCATTCTGGAACTTTCTGGTATTATCACCATAAGCAGCCCCAGCCCCAGCTGGAGATGTGGCAAGGTCTGAGCGGGCCCAGTAAGTACAGTGAGACCTCGGCTCTGTCCCAGAGGGTCCTGTCACAGCCTCTTTCACACTATGCTGGGCCATACAGTGTACAGGGCGCCTTCACAGATATCATCCTAAGAACACACACGTGACAGGCTGGCTAGCAGTGCTTCCTCTTCCAGTCTCCACCACACAGGATTAGAGCTTTCCACATCACACTCTATCCGTGCATGTGACTAACCCCACCCCACCCCATACTACTAAGGATGAATTTCTAATGGTCAATGTCCTTATTCACTTTTGAGGCCCTGGTCACCCGCAGAATATGTGGCATATGGTACCATCAAGTTTATGGGATGGATGGGTAGGTGGATACACAAAGGAACATGATCTGTACAACAACCCTATAAGACACATAGGACACACTCTATCTTAGTAAAGAAAGCAAGGGTCCAAGAGGCCCAGAAATGGATCCCAGGCCTCACAGCTAGTCAGTAGAACCTGGACACCAGGCCAGGCCCTTTGTTTCGGTTTCCGGGCACCACCCTATGGCAGTGCTCGCTTGGAACTAAACCCAGGCCCCCAGACTCCCTATGCCGGGGGTACTGCGTGTGGCTGCTCAGGTCACACACTGCACCATCCCCAGAGGTGCCCCTCCTGTTAGTAAATGGCGTCTCCTGGAGTCGCTGCAGGATGTGATCCGCGTGGCTGCCTCCCCACTCACTGCTCAGCCCTCTTTGTGCACACACTCAAACACTTGAGGCAACAGGAATTCATCACCTCCTTCTCTTCTCCTGCTAGTAAGGTGCCAGCCAGCAAGGAGCGTCGGGGGTCCGGTGAGGATCTCTGAGGAGTACACAGCACCCCCGTGTGCCTCCTGCCTCCCCAGGTGGGAGCACTTCGGGGGAACTTCAGCGCGCCCACCCCCACACAGGCCCCTTACCTGTGCCCACACCCACCCCTCCACACCCGTCTCCCCACCCGCCGCCCCCACACACATGTGCACCACGCAAGCCAGGCGCGGGGCCCCAGATCTCCAAGCCCCTGACGGAGTCTCAACCAGGCAGGGGGCTGAGGGCTGGGGGCCGCCTTCCGCAGCAGAGCCCCGGCCCCCTCCACTCGTGTGCAGGGCCCTGGCCCCTCCCGGGGAACAAGGCTGGGATTAATAAGCGGCGCGGCTCCCTCCCCTAATGGGCTCCAGCTGCACAAACATTCCCAGAATTCAGAGCCTGCTCTGTCTGGGGCGGCCTAGGCCTCAGCTCCAGCATTCCTGGCCCCCTCCCCCTCTCCAGCCTGGGACAGCTGCTCCGGAACCCGGGCAACTGGCTGGGGATCGAATCCCAATCTGGCTTTTCCAGAGGCGGGGTGGGGGTGGTGGGGGTTGGAATGACTGGGGCTGGGGGAGGAGGGTGGAGTGGGGAGCAGAGGAGGAGGAGGAGAAGGGAAGAGGTGAAGGAACTCTGAAGGGACTGGACTTCTCAGTTCCTGCCCTACCCTACCCGCCCCTCCCCCTCTGGCCCTGCGGGGGAGGGGGGCCCTCTTAGCTTAGACGTAGGTGCCAGGGGCCCAGCTCAGACTTACCTAATTTGTCTCACCAGGCAGTGCCCTTGGCTGGCAATGCCCAGGAGGAGGTGACAGGACAGAGCTGGGCGGAAAGATAAACATCTCCCCTTGTGTTTTAAGAGGCCCAGCTGTGTCTCAGATGGAACATGGCCTGGCAGGAGCTTCATTCAAACAGATTCTTATCAAGAAGGGAGAGGGGGGTAGCAAAGGGAGCAGGAAGAAGGAAAGTGGGGTCCTCACCCTCCCATTAGCCTCTCAGGGAGGGACATTGAGGGACCCAGAGGCAGGAGTTCTAAGTAGATAAAGATGTGCCAGGTTGATGGCGGCTCTGACCCTGTCTGTCTCTTTCCCCTCTCTGGATCAAGGTCCAGAATGGGTCATTCAGCTGTCCTTACCTAGGTGCCACCAGTTAGGCTAGTTTGTGGGACACCAAGGGCTGAGGCCAGGCGAGGAGTCCTGTGACTTGAGTTTGTGCCCCAGTCCATCTGCCTGGGGGGGACTGGTGGAAAGCATAGGTGACCCTAAAGGAGGTGTGTGACTGTCTGTGTGCATGTGTGTCGACGCCCAGGCCTGAGCAGCTGTGTTAAGTGGCACCACTTGGCAGCGTTAGGAAGTGCACGAGTGTGTGCGCACACACTCGTCAGCCTTCTCGTGTTCAGAAACGCTGTATGTCCCCACATCCATTAGGACAGGCCGCCTGCTAGCCACCCCTCCCCTACTGGAAGCGTCCCTATGTGAGGCATGTGCTGGAGAGAGGCTGAGAAGAGAAAGAATAGTAAAAAGAAAAAGGGGGGTCAGAGAGAGGAGAGCCCTGCCAGAGGCTGTGTGAGCAGCAAAGAACACCAATTCAGGAGTTGAGAAATGTGGGTGCTGGCCTCCCCTCCGCCATGAACCAGCCGGGGAGTTTGCACGAGTCTCTTCCCTGACCTGGGCCTTAGTTGCCTTATCTTGAATATGGGAAGGTTAGACTAGAGTGTCTCCTGAGTTCCTTCTTAGATTCCACTGTCCCTAGAACTGGGTTTGGGGGTGTGGAGAAGATGCTGCATCTCCTCAGACCTGTGGAGAAATGGGTTCTGGGCAGGCCACCAAGAGCCGTCAACAGGGACTGCATGGAGGGGACCCAAGTCTCCCTGGAGAGGCAAGCCAGGGGAGAGGGCATAATGGCAGGTTCTCCCGACTGGCAGTGCTTGGTGGCAGTCCTGTGTCAGGGGAGAACAGGGCCACTGAGACAGGGAGCATGGGGTCAGTCACCCTCTCACCCTCATGCAGCAGATATACATGTCCCCTCTCCTCAGGCCCCTGCTGAGGAACATGGACCTCTCTGGGCCTTTGTCCCCACACTTGCCTGTGTCCTATCACCTGCTTCCTCCTGAGCCCAGCCACTTCTCCACAGAGGCACAGACGGGATGGCTCTCTGACCATGTTGGAACCCTTAACTCATTACTGTACATGAGTCGGAAGGGTTGCGGTGAGACCTTCTTGCATGAATGGAGAAACAGGAAGTCAGGAATTGAACCCCATTTAGGATTCTCTCCAAGTGAGCCTCATTAGCCATTCGTCTGACGTTTAGTGAACAACTATACTTTACAGTTAGCCCTGCATTAGAAAATGAGGAATACAAAGAATTAGCATTTCCCCCAGGGGTATGATGTAGGAAATAACAAATTCCTCCCCACCCCCAACCAAAGATAGAATTGGAACCAACCCTAGGCTGACCCAAGGAAACCGTAGTCAACGTGCAGTTGGATTTCAGAGCTGTTGATGCAGGCACTGGAGAAACAGTAGACCGGGACACCTGAACCTTTTGGGCGGAAAATTATAAAACTCTGGGTATTTATCAGGGACACTGGGGATTTTAAGAATGAAAAGAAGGAAGGGTACCTGGGTGGGTCAGTGGGTTAAGCGTCCGACTCTTGGTTTCGGCTCAGGTCATGATCTCCCGGTGTGGGGCTCTGCACTGATGGTGTGGAGCCTGCTTGGGATTCCCTCTCTCCCTCTTTGTCTGGCCCTCCCCTGCTCTTGCTCTATCTCAAAAGAAGAAGGAGAAGAAGAATAATGAATGAATGAATGAATGAAAAGAAGGAAAGACCATGTATGTGGGAGGTATAGATGGGCAAGAAGCTGGACTTATACCCTCTCTCCCCCATCCCTCCCTCCTTCTTTCAGTTACCTGTTGGGTAATAATCCACCCAAAACTGAGTGGCTCAAAACAACAGCAATCTTTTATATGCTCATGATTCTGCAGTTTGGACAGGGTTTGGTGTGGCCGGCTTGCCTCTGCTCTATGCAGTGCTGGCCGGGAAAGTTCAGCTGGGCCCGGGGCATCTGAGATGGCCTTACTAATGTGTCTGGTGCCTCTGCTGGCGTGGCTGGGAGAGATGGGCGTGCCTCTCTTTTCTTCATAGTCTCTCATCCTCCAGAGTGTCTCTCTCCCTCTCCAAGTAGCCTCTCCTGTTCCCGCAGTGTGCTTGTGCTTCCCATGGTGGTTGGCTTCCAAGAGGCAGAAGTAGAAGCCTCCTAAGACCTACACCGGAACTGTCAGGACATCAGTTTTACTGCGTCCTAGTGATCAAAGCAAGTCAAAGGCCACGCAGATTCGAGGAGAGTGAAAAACAGATGAAAGGTTCCGAACGGAGAAGGCATTGCCAGTGGCCGTCTTTGCAGACTGTCCACCACATTCCCCTCACGGTGCTCCCCTTTGTTCCCCTTGGCTCGCTGAAAGGCACTGTCCTCCTCCCTGGGCTGTCCTCCTTCACCCCTGCTTCTAATCAGGGCCCAGGTGCTGTTGTTTCTGCTTCCTCAGTATCTCTCAAATCATTCCCACCATCACTACGGTCCTCTCTTACCTAGAATGTGTGATAGCTTCCTAGAAGTTCTCCTTTTTTCCGCTCTTGCTTCATTACCATGTTGCTTTCCACACTGTAGACAGAGAGATCACCCATGGGGGCCAGTAAGGTGGGGGACGGACGAACCAGGGACAGCTGTGCTTCATGATGTACCTTTTTGTACCATGTGCATATCTTTCCAAAAACTAAAATGCCTTTTAAAAATCGATTCAGGGGGCCCCTGGCTGGCTCAGTCAGTAGAGTGTGGAACTCTTAATCTCAAGGTCGTAGGTTGGGGCCCCAAGTAGGGTATAGAGATTACTTAAATAAATAAAACTGAGAAACAGACAAGCAAACTTTAAAAAAAGAACTGGGGATGGGGAGGGGACGCCTGCATGGCTCAGTCAGTTAAGCATCCGACTTCAGCTCAGGGTCATGATCTTGTGGTTTGTGGGTTTAAGTTCCACATGGAGTTCCACACTGACAGTGTGGAGCCTGCTTGGGATTCTCTCTCTCTCCCTCTCTCAAATAAATAAACTTAAAAAACTTTTTTTTTTAATTTCTGAGAGAGAGAGAGAGAGAGAGAGAGAGAGAGGCAGCGTGAGTGGGAAGGGTCAGAGAGAAAGGGAGACACAGAATCTGAAACAGGCTCCAGGCTCTGAGCTGTCAGCACAGAGCCCGACGCAGGGCTCGAACCCACAAACTGTGAGATCATGACCTGAGCCGAAGTCGGACACTGAACCGATTGAACCACCCAGGCGCCCCCAAAAAACATTTTTTTAATAAACAAAAATTAAAAGAATTGGAAGGCTTTAAAAAAAATCAGCCCAAAGGGAAATTTAATAATAGACAAAAGAAACCAAATTCTCATTGTGTCATTTTTCTCCTGAAAGCCCCTCAGTGACGGCCCACTCAAGCTTAGACTCCTTAGGAGAGCTTACAAAGCCCTTCAGCATCTGTCCCACCGAGCCCCCACAGCCTCACCCCTTCCCACTTTGCACTCTGTGCTCCAGCTGAGTGGAACACCTCTGCCCTTCCTGCAGTTCCTTGAAAGCACCATTTCCTCCTTTGCCTTGCAGGCTTTCCACAGGTGGCTGCTCACAACACTCTATTCATCATTCAGGTCTGCGCTTAGGTGTTGTTTCCTCCAGGAAGTCTTCCGTGGTCCATAAAGTTGGGGTTTGACGCCTCTTCTGTGAATTCCCGTAGCGCCCTAGACTTGACTGGCACTGTCCTCATCACGCTGTGGCGTATTACCTGGGGTTTCACCTCACCTTCCCGCTGGAATGGGAACCAAATCTGCATTGCTCACTGCTTCCCTAGCACCTTTGCAAAGGTACTTTCTACATACTGATGGAGGAAAGGAAGAGAAGAAGAAAGAGGAGAGAGGGAGAGAAGGAAAGGAAGTTGGGTTAAAAGCTGGAACAGCACAGGATGAGACCAGGGTTCAACTATGTAGATGGACCTCACAGCTGTTAGATACAAAAGAGGGAATATTATATTATTTCATTGCTAGAAGTTTTCGAAAAGACACAATTAATCGATTGTGATAGAAGCCAGAATAGTGGTTGCCTCTAGAGCAGAACTCACTGGAAGAAAGTGTCCTATATCTTTTTTTTTTAATGTTTTATTTATTTCTAGGAGAGAGAGAGAGAGAGAGAGAGAGACAGTGTGAGCAGGGGAGGGTCAGAGAGAGAGGGAGTCACAGAATCTGAAACAGGCTCCAGGCTCTGAGCTGGCAGTCAGCACAGAGCCCGACGCGGGGCTCGAACCCACGAACCGCGAAATCATGACCTAAGCGAAAGTCAGACACTTAACCGACTAAGCCACCCAGGCGCCCCAAAAGTGTCCTATATCTTAAGTAGTGTTTACACGAGTGTTAACACATGTAAAAATTCATTCATCTATACTTAACATGCACTTTATGCATTTCACCCTATGTTATATCTCAGTAAGAAAGTAGAAACAGAAGGAAGGGGGGCTCCTGGGTGGCTCAGTTGGTTAAATGTTCAACTTTAGCTCAGGTCATGACCTCACCATTTGTGAGGTGGAGCCCCGCGTCAGGCTCTGTGCTGATAGCTCAGAGCCTGGAGCTGGCTTCAGATTCTGTGTCTTCCTCTCTCTCTGCTCCTCCCCCACTCACACTGTCTCTCTCTCAAAAATAAATAAGCGTTAAAAATTAAAAAAAAAAAAAAAGAAAGGGAGGGAAGGAAGGAAGAAAAAGGGAGGAAGGAATAATGTGGGCAGATATTCACATAAATCGCCCACTTGGTAACAGTGATAAAGCAGTTATAATCTAGGATTATGATATAGAACTGGGATCTGGGATCTGGGCAGAAAAAGGTGTGTGTGTGTATGTGAGTATGTGTGTGTACACATATGTGCATTCAAGCGAGGAAGCTGGTTTCTATTGAAGGGAGGAAAGTAATCCAAGAAATTTGCCCGTCTGTTCTTCACACATCTGTCTGTCCCCTCTCTCTCCAAGGGGAGAGAGAGTGTTTTTTCCAGTGTTTTTTCATAACTACAGCATAAAGTCTGGGCTCCTTGACCTGGAAATGAAACATTCCACTATCTGCTCCCTGCCCACCTTTTAGACTTTTTAGACTTATCCCTTTTTCCTTGTGCCTCTCTCCCCAGATCTACCATACTATGCTGCTTCCTTGGACTCCTTACCCGTACAGGTTCACCAGTCCATTGAGCGGGCAGCTATCATTGCCACTCCTGCCCACCGTCATGAGATTTACTGCTCCTCCGTCTTCCCTTTCATGGCACTTTGCTTGTAGCCAAATAGCATGTAACTTGACCTCTTACAGATCATATCTATTTATATGTATGTTTCTCTTCTTGTGTAGAATGTCTCATGTGGGTGTAGGCAGGCCTCCATCCCTCAGATTGGTTGACTGATAGACCCTCCAGAAGGCAGGGAGCAGATCAGTGCTCAAACCTATAGCTCCAGCTCTCAACTCCTGTCTGAACATCAGAACCACATCTCCAACTGCTTACTGGATCTCTTCTCCTTGAAGTAAATGGGTTCAAAACTGAGTTTATCACCTTTTTTTAAAAATTTTTTAATGTTTTTTTAAATTTGTTTCTGAGAGAGAGAGAGAGAGAGAGAGAGACAGCGTGAGCAGGAAAGGGTCAGAGAGAAAGGGAGACACAGAATCCGAAGCTAGCTCCAGGCTCTGAGCTAGCTCTTAGCACAGAGCCTGACGTGGGGCTTGAACCCACAAACCATGAGATCATGACCTGAGCCGAAGTCAGATGCTTAACTGACTGAGCCACCCAGTCACCCCGAGTTTATCACCTTCTTGTAATAAACAGAGAAAATCATGCTCATGAAGTATTCCATGTGCTCCACTCTACTTCCCAAGCTTCTGTAGTTAGGAGAAGCCACAACACTGGTTCTGGCTGATGAAATGTGCATGGAAGTAATGTATATCATGTCTGGGCTGGGGTAATAAGAAGCCCCGTGCACAATTCTCTAGGTTCTCTCTCTTCTCCTGTCCTGTTATCTGGGCACATGACTGAAGGAGCCATGTGTTGTAGGTGATGTAGCTAAAAGATGGTGGAGCTTGGATCCCTGAGTGACTTTATGGAGTAGAGACCCCTGCCGACCGCATAGGACCTGTCGTATGAGTGAGAAAACAAAACACATCTTTGTTCTGTTAAGCCAATGAGATGTTAAAGTTATTAATTACTGGAGCATGATCGACATGATCCTAACAGAGTCTCCACTCTCAGATCTGCATGTTATCTTTATTCCTTCCATTGGTGAGTGACGGCTTGCCCATTCAATTATCCCAGCTAGAAACCTCAGGCTGCTTCCTCCTTCAGCTTCCTCTTGATTTGACAGACAGTGCTTGGGCTCGGCCTCGTCTGACCCCTCTCCTGGATCAGCATCAACATCCTACTGGATTTCTCTGACTTCAGACTCCTCTTTCCAGCCATCCTCCTTATTGCCCCCAGAGTTCTCTTTCTAAAACACAAATCTCATCACAATACTCACTTGGCTTAAATACCTCTACCTGTTGTTTATTTTCTGTAGGATAAAAACCAAAAGTCTGAGGCTGGCACCAAACACCTTGATTAGTCAGCCTACCTTGCCTGGCACCTAGTCCTCTTAAGATCCAGCTACATTGAGGGCACCTGGGTGGCTAAGTCAGTTGAGCATCTGACTCTGGTTCAGGTCACGATCCCATCCATCATTCATGAGTTCAAGCCCCACATCGGGCTCACTGGTGTTAGCACAGAGCCCACTTTGGATCTTCTGTCCCCCTCTCTCTGCCTCTCTCTCTCTCTCTTTCTTTCCCTAAAAAAAAAAAAAAAAAATCTAGCCACATGGGATGACCAGCAAGTCCCTAAACATACTGGGCTTTCTTGGCCTCTCAGTACATGTAAATGTAGATCCTACTACCTGGAAAGCTCTTCCTTCCCTCATCTCATCTTCCTGGAAAATTACTACTCCTTTTTCAAAAACCCAAATTAAATGTCCTCTCAATGAAGCTTTATTCATATAGCCAGGCAGACTTATTTTTCTCCTTCTTTTGTGTTGCTCAGAAACCCAGAACCTTCCTCTATTCTCATTTATCACTAAAATTTTAAGAATCCATTTACAAGTTTGCTTCTCACCCTAGGATGGAAACGCTTCAGTGGTAGAAATGGTTTCATTCATCTTTGCATTCCTAGGGGCAAAGCAGGTAGAAGTGCATTGAAAGAATGAGTGAATAAATGGATGGATCAAGGAAAGAATTCTTTTATATCAGTCTCTTACTGTTTACATTATTTGTACCATAGAATCTCCTCACCAGGCAGTGCATCGGTTATCTGTTGCTATGCAAAAAAAAAAAAAAAAAAAATCACCCCAAAAGTATTTTTATGTTTTAATTTTTTAGTGTTTATTTATTTTAAGAGAGAGAGCACGCACACATGCTGGCATGCCAGTGGAGGAGGGGCAGCGAGAGAGGGAGAGAGAATCCCAAGCAGGCTCCACACTGTCAGTATGGAGCTTAACACAGGCTCAATCCCACAAACCATGAGATCATGACCTGAGCCAAAATCAAGAGTGAGACGCTTAACCGACTGAGCCACCCAGATGTCTTTACAACTAAGTATTTTTTTAAAGATTTGTAGGGGCACCTGGGTGGCTCAGTCAGTTAAGCAGCCAACTTCGACTTAAGTAATGATTTCATGGGTTCGTGGGTTCGAGCCCTACATCGGGCTCTGGGCTGACAGTTCAGAGCCTGGAGCCTGCTTCAGATTCTGTGTCTCCCTCTCTCTTTGCCTCTCCCTTGCTCATGCTCCATCTCTCTTTCTCTCTCAAAAATAAATAAACTTTAAAAAAAATAAAAAATTTTTAAAAAATGTTTATTTATATTGAGCGAGAGAGAGGGAGGGGCAGAGAGAGAGGGAAAGACCCTATCCCAAGCAGGCCCCACGCTGTCAGCACAGAGCCTGATGCAGGCGGGGCTTGACCTCTCCAACCATGAGATCATGATCTGAGCTGAAATGAAAAGTCAGATGCTTAATTGACTAAGCCACCCAGAGGCCACTAAAACTAAGTATTTTTAAACAACAAGCATTTATTTTCTTGCTGTTTCTGTGGGTCATAACCTCAAGCACAGCTTAGGTGGGTGCTTTGAGCCCAACAAATCTCATGAGACTGCAATTAAGCTGCCAGCTGGGGTTGGGGTCTCATCCAAAGACTTTCCTAGAACGGGGGAGGGAGGTGGAATCCGCTTCGAGCTCACTCACATGGGTGTTGGCAGCCGCAATCCCTTACCACGCAAGGAGGAGATTACACAAAGACAGGAACACCAGGAGGCAGGCATCCCTGCGGGCCGACCCAGAAGCTGCCTACCTCATGCAGGCATGCAGTTTTCCACTTTAAATGGCATGAGGAAAAAATGGAAAAGAAAAGAAGGACCAGGGAAATTCCTAGTGCAGGATCTTGAGCCAGGCTAATACCTTTGAAAGCAAAAATCCTAATCCCCGAGATGGTATCAACAAAATTTTTACCCAGCTCTGATGAAAATGTGTGTGTGTGTGTGTGTGTGTGTGTGTGTGTCTGTGCACGTGCCGTGTGCTGGTGCATGCGCGCACGCACCCATGCATTCATGTACCCAGAAGTCCTGAGAGAAAGCAAGTCATTTTTACACATCTACAGTGAATGGCAGAGATTGAAACCAAGGGTTTGTGTGGCGACCCTGAGACAGAAGGCAGGTAGGGTGGTCCAGAAGGAAGGGCACGTTGAGGTAGAAGAATGTTCCCCCTAGACTGAGAGTCAGCAAATGTGGTGCAAAGAGACTGTGGGATCCTAGGGTTATTTGTTTAATCCTCCTGTTTCTCCACTTCTTTATCTGTAAAATAAAGGGCTTCAGTCATATGATTTTTTAAAGTTTTTCTATTTTTTTTTTTAGTAATCTCTACACCCAACCTGGGGCTTGAACTTACAACCCCAAGATCGAGAATCACATACCCCTCCAACTGAGCCAGGTGCCCCTAAAGATTTTTTAATTAATTACTTACTTAATTTTTAAGATTTTATGTTTAAGTGACCTCTACACCCAACTTGGGGCTCAAACTTACAATAGTGACACCAAGAGTTGCGTGCTCCACCGACCGAGCCAGCCAGGCACCCCCGGTCATGTGATCTTGAAGATCCTTTAAATTTCTATTATTCTACAGTGTAAGGTAGGGGGTAACAGCATGAGCTCTGGTGTCAGACCACCCGAGTTCAGGTCTAGGTGTTCACACTTACAAGCTGTTACCTTGAAAAAAAAAAAGGCTTAAACTGCTTCGGTTTCCGCAGCCCATTCTTAGGAATAAATGAATTAATGCATGTCAAATACTTAGAATAATGCCAGATACATAGTAAGTACTTAATTAACTCAATTATTACTATCCCTTTGTTTCAGTTCCCTACTGCTGCATAGCAAGGTACCCCAAAACTGAGCAGCTTAAAACAACAGCCATTTTATTATATCCCACAATTTTATGGGTCAGGAATTCGGGTAAGCCTTGGTTGGGTGATTCTTCTGTTCCACAGGCATCATTGAGGATACGTGGGGATATTCAGCTGCTAGGTGGACTGGTCTGGAGGATTTAAGACGGCTTCACCCACCTGTTTAGTGCATCAGCAGGGTTGGCTGAAAGGCTGGGCTCAGCTAGAAATATTAACCAGAGCACCTACCTGTGGCCTCTCTAGCATGGTAGTCAGTAGGGAGCCCGACTTCTTAGAGAGCAGCTCAGGGAGCCTGAGGGGGAGGGCTCCATGAACAAGGCTGAAGCTACGTGGGTCTTCATGACCCAGTCTCAGATCATGTAACACCACTTCCACCATACTCAACTGGTCAAAGTAGTCCATATTCGAGGTGAGGAGACATAGGGTCCACCTCTCAATAGGAGAGTCAAATAATCTGAAGTTATGTTCTATAGCCACCTCGCTTTCTGACCCCCAACAGAGTGTCCCATATGAATCCTACAGGGATGTCAACGGACCAACCGATCTCTCTTTCTCTGACAAGGAATTGGGATTATCTCTCCTGAGACTTCAAGGCAACAATTCACACTCCCCCCTAGAGATGTGCATGGATACACTCACACATATATTTCCATACACACACACAGGCATAGTCCCACAGTCAGGTCTGGCACAT
Organism: Hyaena hyaena; assembly: GCF_003009895.1. NCBI lineage: Eukaryota > Metazoa > Chordata > Mammalia > Carnivora > Hyaenidae > Hyaena > Hyaena hyaena. Next base: position 633,138 of record NW_024081491.1, read on the forward strand.
ACATGTAGCCAAGCCTGCCTCCACATATAGCCATGTCTTAGGCCAGGGAGACTCAAAGTCCTGCCCCACAGTTCTTTACGAGGAAGTTCACCGATCATTCGTACTCCTATTGGTGTGAAAAGAGGGCGTTGGTAGGGATGGAATCCAGTCATTGATTAGAAAGAGACCATAGATCCCAAACCCACTAACATTTGGCTTTCACACGTCCACTGGTGTGTGTGAGGGTGTGTGTGTGTGTATGTGTGAGTGTATGTGGGGGGGTGTGTGGGTGTGGCTGTATGTGTAAATGCCTCTCACTTCTGATTGGCTCAAGTCAGTAAAGAAATGAGATCTGCTGTTGAGAAGAGGCAGAGGTGGCTCAGATGTGTGCTTCAGGGCCAAGCCAGCGTGAGATTGAAATTTTGCTGGGGCTCAGCCCAAATCCTCACTTAGATCAGTCCTGCCCTCTCCTCTACACTCCTCCTACGTCCCAGGCACGCTTTCCTTCTCACTGTTCCCTGATGATGCCATGTCCTTCCATGGCTTTGGCCATGGGGTTCCCTTTGCACAGAGAGCCCTTGTCTTTTTGCTGACAACCACGGTGTCTGCCTTTTGTATCACAGGGTATTGCGATCATCTGCTCATAAGACCACTTTCTTCAAGAGTAGACACCATGCTCTATTCTTCGCTGCACCCCCGTGCCTGGCAGAGAATGGTTTTCAACACTGATTGAACCAAAGGTTGAATACCCAGCTGTTGCTCCCCAATTCAGCAACTATTCCTCCTCCACATCTCTGTGCTGCCCAACTCCACCCCAACTCCCCGATCCCCAATGAGAAGGGGCCAGGGTCTCAAAAGCTAGGGGGGAATGTTTGGGCTGGATTCTTGAGGCCCTAGGGAGACTCTGCAGCGTGTCAGGAAACAGGAAAGGACATGGCGCTGAGCTGCAGAGGGGTGGCCAGCAGACCCAGAGGCTCTCACACTCCTAGCGGGAAAAGCCAGAGGATCCTGCAAGGGTTTTCCAGTGTGGAAGAGGATGTCTTAAAGTTTTCAAGCCTCAGTCGAAATAGTCCGTAAACACACCTGGTTCTGCTGGGTTAAGTGTTGGGGTCTGTCGGGAATACTCAGACCTGGACCTGAGCCAGTGCCTTCCTGGAAGATGATTCTGACTGCTGAGGTGGGGGCAGGTGCAGTTGCGAAAAGAGGTGCCCTGGACCAGTGCTCCTTGCACTTGAATGTGCAAACAAATCCCCAGGGAATCTTGTTAAAATGCAGCTTCTGATTCGGTAAGTATGAAGTCAGATCCAAGACTCTGCTTTTCTAACAAGCTCCCAGGTGTTGGCACGGCTGGGGGGTGAGGGGGCTGGGCAGAAAGCAACTTTGGAATCACACTTTGAGTAACAAAGACCTAGAAAACGGGCATTAACATCCAGACATTGAGGGCTCGGGGCTCAAGCCTTAGGAGAGGCTACCGTCAGCAGTATTACAAAAATGTTCAGGAGGTGATGCAGGAGACCATACAGTATAAGGCCAGCCTGACCCTTATCTGGTATAGGGGCCAACCTTTACATTCTTTGGGTCTCTGACCATGACAGACATCACTAGTGGATGCCAGCACTATCTCCCATTAAACCAAGAGGATGATGCCTCAGAATCCATCTTAACACAGTGCTCCCGGGTAGCCACTACCAATTCATTACAGCTGGCATGAGAAATGACCCCATTTGCTACTTCTGGTATTGTGGTTGAGAGTCTGACAGCCTGTGTGCTCTTGGACTGGCTAGATACCCTCCGAGCAGCTGTTTCCACAAAAGTCAGTTTCTTTAATATGCTGTAATTTGAGGTAAAGACAGCACTCATTTCCTAGTTCTTCTGAACATTAAATGCTATTATGAATGGATAGCGCTTAGCACAGTGTCTAGCACATAGAAGGTCCTCCGTAAACGATGGCTACCATAAGGAGGCTGAATGGAGTGGCTGTATGACTGGGGGGATGCGAGTGGTGAGGTGGGAGAGGAAACCAGAGAGTTAAGAGAGGGGAAGATTGGGTGGATACAGGCTGTGCCAACCCCAGTGATGGCTGGAAGATCTCTACCTCTCTCTGGATGGAAGCGGGGCCCCTCCTGGCACAGCAGCCGTTTGATCAGAAGGGTTGCATGGCTCGGGTCATCTTGCAGTATCTGAGTTCAGAACTTCTTGTCAAGGAAAACTGCGAAAGACTTTGAAACGGTTAAAAAGATTACTCTGTGGCGAGGGGGAAATGATTACTGTGTGTCCTTACAGGTTAGCTTTGAGTTTTATTGTCCTTCAGTTATTTTACAACTCAGGCAACTGTAATAATGGACACTATTTTTGTCCATAAAATGTAAACCGTGTCTGGTGAAGATGCAACTGATATTACCCAGTGAAGATCTCCCAGTTTTACATTAAGCAAATTTATTTCAACATTCTTTTTAGTCTGTTTGTTTGCTGGTTGGTTTGTTTAGAGCAGGCACAAGCAGGGGAGGGGCAGAGAGGAGAGACAGAACCCCAAGCAGGCTTCGCACCATCAACACAGAGCCTGATGCAGGGCTTGAACTCAAGAACTGTGAGATCATGACCTGAGCCAGATGCTCAACCAACTGAGCCCCCTAGACCCCCCAACATTCTTTTTTTTAAGACTTTAAATTTTTAAGTAATCTCTACATCCAACGTGGGGCTTGGACTCATGTCCCTGAGATCAAGAGTCACATGCTCTTCTGACTGAGCCCGCCAGGCACCCCTGTTTCAATGTTCTTGATGCCTAGATATCTTTCTGTTCTTTGGATTCTCCTGACACCTTGCTGATTCCTTCATTAACTGATGAGTCAAATGGAAATTTTGATGTATTCATTTTATATTTGTATAAGAGTAATGATTCTGTCTGGTAGAAAAAAAAATTTTTAACATTCTCATTAGCAGTGAGGATTGAGCAAGAGGCTTCCAAGACCCTCTGTCCTAAACAAGTTTTCTCATGTGCTCCAAACAAAGATTACACATGTTAGGTTCATAAGGGATTATGCCCAACTTCATTACTTGTTTTGTACTATCCAAATAGATACATCATGATTCCATATTTGAACATGGACACACTCTCAGACACTTACAAAGTGAGCTTGTTTACAAAACATTAAACACTCAGAAGCACCACAAGTATCTCTCCATTCATTCACTTAAACTAGATGGTTGTCTCCATGTGGGCAGGGACTGAATTGGCGCCCCTCTGGAGCTTAGCAAGTTCCTGACCCATGGTAAGCACTAAATAAACTAAATACTAACTACCAAGCCCACGCAATGAACGAATAAGCTTAAGTAGCATTTATTAAGCACTTACTACGTGCCAGGCACTGCTTTAAACATTGTACTTGAGTTAGTATAATCCTCAAACCAGTCTTGCAAGGTAACTATCATTACTATTCCCATTTACAGATAATGTACAGAGAGGCCAACACCTAGCAAAAGGGGCTAAGCCAGATTCAGGCCCAAGGAGACTGGTCCCAGGGCCTGATGTTGGACACCCGCTATGTGCCAGGCATATTGCTAGGCTCAGGGAGAGAGAGAAAAGGCTCTCCTTCAAAGAGGTCATAGTCAAGAAAGAAATGACAATGCTGTGATGTACCATGACCACTGAGAACACAGCGTGGGGACAGGATTGGCCAGGGGTATGGCTGTCTGCAGAGGGGCCACCTGACCCTATTGCACATTGTGAAGCAATAGTAGTTAATATTTAAGGCTAGGAAAAGGGAAAGGCATTCGGGCCACACATACATGCAAAATCATGGGGCAGGGTTGGGCCGAGAACACAAGCGTTCCAGAGGATGGCACATAGGAGTGTAGGGAAGGACAGTGGCAAGTGAGAGCGGGGAGCTAGGAGCCAGATCCAGGCCTTGGAAAGCCTTCTGAGCTGAGTTGCTGAGGGAGGGAGTTGGGGCACTCTTTGGAGGCCTTGTAGGATTTCAACCAAAAAACATTAAACCCAGTGCACTGAATTCCCTTCAAGCCACATCCCACCCCAGAGAGTTCCCTAGGAGGCCTCCACCGACCTACCCGACCGGGGAGGGAGGGAAATGCAATAGGGGTGCAGGACACACCCGGTGCCACCTGGGAGCAGTGGCTGGGAATCCTCCCTCTGTGCCCCCCACCCACAACCCCGGCTGCCGTGCCCACCCCCACACACAGCACGGCCACTTCAGGCCCACTCCCTGTCACATTCTCCCTTGAGGGTGAGGCCAGAGGAGGAGAATTAAGCACCCTCCCTTCCTACATCCCCTCCTTGCCCACCCTCGACTCCACTATCGTAAGCAGCTGCGGAGCCTGGCACACCCCAGGCCCCAGTCAGAGGAAGAATGGGAGACCGGCGCTTCCTGGGGGAGCTGGGGCTCTGGGCTGCACCCTCCCATCCCAGCGGGCTGAGGCTGGTGATTAGCTGGGTTAATTATATCCAAGCCATTTCCGATTGGCACAAGCCCACCCACCCACAGAGTCTGCCCAGAAGGCGTGCAGCCCCGGCCTGGGGTCGGGATGCCAGGGCGCCGGCTACCCTGGTGGTGGTGGTGGTGGGGGGTCCTGACCCTTGCAGCAGCCAAAAGGAGGGTGACTGTCCTCCCAGCTCCGGGACCTCCTGCCCTCCCCTCACCCCGGGCCTCCGGCTCACCACTCACTTCCTACCCCATCCTCCCCTTTGCAGGTCCCCGCACAAATCCCTTTCCTGCCCCTCCTCCTCCAGGTTTGGAATGAAATCACGGGGCTCTGAGTTCCGCACGAGGCCCCTACATAAACACTCTGATTGGGGCTAATTATAAGGGCCAGGTTGGGAGGCTGGAGCCTTCAGAAAGCTTGGCTCCCAAACAAAGGGCCCAGGGCTCAGCCCTCAGCCCAGGCCGGCCCCTCCCCAGGCTTCGTTAGGAACAAGGAGGGTCCTGGGCCATAGGCAGTCCTCTCTGAACCCCATCAATAGTTTCTGGGCTTGTTCCATGTCCCAAGTCCCATCTTGTCCTTTCTCCAGGCATCAAATCCAGGCCCTGCCCAGATGGTTTGGAAGGGCTACAAGCCTGCAGTGGAAGGCAAGGCAGCTGGGGACGGGCTTTCAGACTGTGAGGCTGGGGCTGGGGCAGAGCAGGGGGGAGGTGGGGAGGGGGAGGCGCAGGGGAAGCCAGCTGTGACAGCCCTAGCCCTAATTAGCCTGCTTCAAAGCTGGCTGGAGAGAGAGCCCGCCTGCGTGTGTGCCCCGCTCACTCAGGCGAGTAAGACATTTCTGTCCTAATCAGAGGAGAGACGGGGAGAAAAACACTTGCCCACCACCCCCAGGAGCCTCTGGACCATGAGCTCGAACCCAGAGTCAGGTGCAAAACCTGGGAGCACAGGAAATCATTCCGTTTGTTAAAATTATCAGCAACAATAGGGTAAAAAGCCCTGAAGGAATGCACGTCCTTTGGTCTAATGATTCTTTCAGGAATTAGCCTAAGTATCGGGGAGATGCTACAATTTATTGAACTTGTATGTGCTGGCTTTGTGCGGACCATCAGATCTAATCCTCATGGCTAGGTTGCCGGACAGGTACAGCCACTTTTTACAGAGGAGGACAGGGGCTCAGAGGTTGGACTTCCGCGGGGCTCATAGCTGGCACTGTCTCATGCCAAAGCCTGTATTCTCTGCCATGATCTGCCTGTGTGTCTCTGTCTCTTGCCCGCTTTCCTCCCTCTACGACAAAAGTATTTACACACTCATTCCACTCTGCTGCACTTGCTAATTTGTTACCTTCCAGAGAGGCAGGATGGAGGGAATAATCTGATTTGGGGGTGTTCCTGGTTATGTAGACCTGATGAGTTTCCCTCCTGAACGCCCCTCTTTCCATAGCAGAGGTGATTAGACACTTGAGGGAATACCGGCATCCCCCAAGAAGGTGAAGGATGCCCATTGGAGAAGTGGAGATACCCAGTCATCAGGACTAGAAACTGTCTTAACCAGGAATTGGAAACCTAGCTTGGGGACGGGGTCACAGAGGGGGCACAGAGAACTCACCAACCCCCTAAAGTTGCATGCAGAATTGTGTGTTCACAAGAGTCTGACCATTTTCTCTCAGGAGAAGCTCCAAAGATTCTTCAGGTTCTCAGATGGGTCAGTGGCCCCAGTTTAAAATTTGTTTTGAGGAAACAAAGGGGAGTCCGGAGACAGAAGGGACCATGCTACAGCGAGCAGGTAGATTATCAAAGTCACGAGGCCTCCGATGTAGTAGAATCTGGGCTCAGCTTCCCCAGACGCGGGCCCCCTGGCACCCTGGGATAGCATCTCCCCACTTCAGGAATCCAGCCCAGATCTAGAGCCCCCCCACCCTGTAATACAGAAGTCATCGGCTCCAGATCCTAGTGATCCTCATTCTCTGGGGATGTTCAGAAGAATTTTGCCTAGAAAACTTTAGTGTCCTCTTCTGGGGCTAGCTCTTAAAGGACAAGGAGTTTGTAACTAATAGAACCATTTTTAGGAGGGGAGCTGGGAGGAGGCATGAGAGATCCAAAGTCTGATCCGTGTCGTGACTGAGGAGTCTGGAAGAGAAATGCCCTGAACCTAGAGAGCCAGTTGCTCCTTTGTGGCACGGGGTGAGGGAGGGAGAGCAGGTAGAAAGCAGCTGCATCTGTGACTGGCCTCAGGTGAAAGGCTTTCCTTTGGGCCCCTGACCCTCCACCAGGCGAAGCCTCTCTCTTCCAGAGCGAGGCCTCAACCCACTTACAACTACCCATAGGGTGGCCCCGAACTCTGCAAAAGCAGACCTCTGAGCCCAAGTGTTTAACTGCAATGGAGACGCCTCTCCAGACACGGCAGTGAGCTCAGGTAGTCTGCCTTTGGGTCTCTGCTCCAGGCACGGTCTCTCTCAAATTTCCCCACTTGGGGCTAACACTTCCCTTCGTCTGAGAGCTGGTTCATCAAGGCAAGAACAGCCAAGTAGGAGGTTCCCCACCACCTTCCGTAAGGTAATTAGCCCTTGGGCTCCCGCTTTGAGGAAGAGGAGGGCATCTGGAACTGTCCTGTCCCAAGGAGGCAATTATCATCTCCCCTCTCCCCTCCCCACCATAAAACCTATTTTTTCCACTTTCTTGGGCCCTCTTCTCTGTTGGCAGAAGACTTTCAGGGAAGGGGGTTAAGAACAGTCTTTACCGGGGAGCCTGGGTGGCTCAGTCGGTTGGGCGTCTGACTTCAGCTCAGTTCATGATCTCGCAGTTTGTGGGTTCAAGCCCTGCGTCGGCTCTGTGCTGACAGCTCAGAGCCTGGAGCCTGTCTTCAGATTCTGTGGCTCCCTCTCTCTCTGACCCTCCCCTGCTCACACTCTCTCTCTCTCAAAAATAAATTAAAAAACATTAAAAAAAAAAGTCTTTACCAAAATTCCCTCCCTCTCACCCCCACTCAAGGAAGGAAAAGAGATCACTGCTGTTGGGCCACCAAGTGCTGCTGCCATCAGCATGAGGGTCCACTGACAAATATACCGAAAGCACGCAGAGCTGGGCTGGGGGGGGGTGAGGCTTGGAGCAGGAGGTGGGGGTGCAGAGCAGGCCTTTCCCCAAATCTTCGAGACCAGCTCTCCTCTTCCCACTGGGCTCCATCTCAGCCACTGCAAACCCCCCCCCCTTTGACCATTCTCTCCAGGAGACGCATGCACAATTCACAATTCGAAATTTAACTCTTTCCTGCAGCCCTTGTAGGGCTCCTTTAGAATTCTGCAGCAAATGGAGCTCCAGGGGAGTGACTCCCCTGCCTGCTTCTTTGACAGTTGGGAGAATCATGTGGGTACTTCACACACCATCATTTGAGAAAGAGCTAGTTTGAACGTATAAGGTTGACCACCCGCACAAACCATTTGGGGAAAGGTTATATATTTCGGGAAGGGGGCTCTGCTGAAATCCCCAGGCTTCATACAATTCCAAACAAAGCCCCACATACGACTTCAATTACCACCAAACTTATCCAGATCCCCTCCCCCAACATAAACTAACACACACAAACACATCGGAGTAGGGGTTCTAACTTACTTTCTCCCTTGTCCCAAAGCCTCCCAACAAAGGGTGGTAAGGCACCATTTCCCCCATCATCATTTAGCTAAAAAAGCAAGGCCTAGCGGACTGGGAACCTCCTCTCCACCCCACCCCAAGTAGGCCAAGGGGAGTGGGAAAGAGGGGGTGTGGTTTGGTTAAACTAATAAAATGTTACAACCCTGTTAAATACAATTAAAGGGCTAGATCTCTAGAAGATAATTAAATGCACTTTATTATGATTATTAGCTTTTAATTTGCACTATTATCAAGAAACAGGCGATGGTGAAAAATTGAGTTCTGCGGCATAGTTGTTCCACCCTACCCTTTGGTCTTCAATCCTTTGGAATTAAAATTCTATAAGATTCCAAATAGTTGAGGGAAATGATGTGTATTGAATACTGCAATTCTCTCACCAGCGTCAAAGATACTTTAAGAAAAGTCTTGCCTTTTATTTTGGGGGGTGCGGGTTTAGGAGGAAGATAAGAAACATCTGTTATAAACATTCTATCAATCTCCTGATATAGAACGTCATGTAAACACTCAACCCCACAGTCACAAAGAGCCTGCCCAGAGCCTCCTTCCAAAGCAAAGATACCCACCTTTACCACCCCCCCACCCCCACCTTCCTGGACAAGTTTGAAAAGAAACCAGTCTTTTGTCAAAGGAAAACTAAAAAATCCCACCAGCCCATCAGTCCCCTCCCTCCAACCCAACCCATTTTTATTGCTTTTGGGGAGGAAAACTAGAAAAAAAACAAAAACCCAACAACAAAACCCCACGCAGAACGCAAACCAACCCACAAACTTCTAATCTGAATGCCAGAGAAGATACTCGGTTGGGGGGGGGGGGAGGGTGCAGAGGGAGCCAACGACCTGGGAAGAAGAGGAGAGATGCAAGGGCATCTCCAAGCCCTCACGACTTCTGCGAGCCAATGCTCCCCTGAAAATGGAGGCAGTCAGGATTGATACTCAAGGTAGCAGCAGGGCGGGGTGGGGGTGAGGGGTGGTTTTGTTTCAAAACACTTTTCACAAAGCCCTACAAAGCACTTTCTGCCCACTCCAAGCGCTTGGGGGCAGCCAGCTAAAAAGAAGTCAAGTCAAAGAGGAGAAAGATCTTCCTGCCTGCAGGGGAGTAGGCCACAGGGGTGAGGGCCATTCGACACCCCATCTCTTTGGTTCCCCCTCCACCCTCACCCCCCACCTCTTCATCATCTCTTTCAGGCGTGCTCCAAAGATGGAGTGAAGGAGACAGGGCATGTGGGGAGATAAAGGGAAAGGGAATAAAACAAGAAGAATCCAAGTCTTGTTCAAAAGTACCCAACAGCTTCCACAGGCCCAGCGTCAGTGAGAAGCCTCACATATTTGGCTTTGGGAGTTGAATGTAACCAACTTCCACCTCCTCGAGCAGGCAGGCCCAGCCCTGCCAGAACACCACAAAACTCTAACCGAAGAAGGCAATGGTGTTTGCAAGAGCACTGAAGAAAGGCGAGGACCCCTTCAACGCCCCCTCCCCTCATTCCTCAGCCCTGGCGCCCCTTGCTGCTCCTTCTCCGAGCCCCCCCTCCCCCGTTTTTCTTTTAAATAGAAAATATATAATTAAATTTACAGACTATTTACAGTTTTAATTACAAACCTTGATGGGGGTGTTGAACAGAGTTCTCTTTAAAAAGCAACCTAAAGAAGAAATGGTTTCGATTGTTCTTTATTTAAAAAAATAAAATAAGGAGTCTGTAGGAGGCCCCCCTCCCCCGGGCAGAGGCAAGCGCGGTGCGGGCGGCCTGGGGTCGCCGCGTAGGGCCACCCCCTCACACGGTGGTCTCGCCGTGCCGGCTGTTGGTGAGCCGGGTGTAGAACTTCCTCCACGAGTGCAACGTCTTGCCGGACCAGATCCAGAAGCCCGACGTGATGCCCACGATGAGCGTCATGAGGTATTTGATCATGTAGACGGTGAAGTCGGGCGACATGCGCGGCGTGTAGTGCGCCGGGCACGGGATGGCCAGGCTCTTGCAGTGCTGGCTCACCCACGAACGCTCCCAGTGCTCTCGGAAGGCCTGCTCGTAGAAGTAGCAGGCGATGACGATGGTGGCAGGCACCGTGTAGAGCACCGAGAAGACGCCGATGCGCACCATGAGCCGCTCCAGCTTCTCCGTCTTGGTGCCGTCGTGCTTCATGATGGTGCGGATGCGGAAGAGTGACACGAAACCGGCCAGGAGGAAGGACGTGCCTATGAACAGGTACACGAAGAGCGGCGCCAGCACGAAGCCCCGCAGCGGGTCCAGGCTGTTGAGGCCCACGAAACACACGCCGCTCAGCAGGTCGCCGTCAATCTGGCCCATGGCCAGGATGGTGATGGTCTTGACCGCCGGCACGGCCCACGCGGCCAGGTGGAAGTACTGCGAGTTGGCCTCGATGGCTTCGTGGCCCCACTTCATGCCCGCCGCCAGGAACCAAGTGAGCGACAGGATGACCCACCAGATGGAGCTGGCCATGCTGAAGAAGTACAGCATCATAAAGAGGATGGTGCAGCCCTCCTTCTTGGTGCCCTGCACCACGGTGCGGTAGCCGTCCTCGGAAAAGCGCTCGTTACACACGACGCGCTCCTGGAGCACGAAGCCCGCGATGTAGGCCACCGAAACCATAGTGTAGCAGCCGGACAGAAAGATGATGGGTCGCTCCGGGTAGCGGAAGCGCTGCATGTCTACCAGGTACGTGGTGACGGTAAAGAAGGTGGAAGCGCAGCACAGCACCGACCAGGTGAGGATCCAGAGGCGCGCGAAGCGCGTCTCCTCCTGCGAGAAGAACATGGAGCCGTCGGGCCGCGCCGGCTCGCAGGGCGCCGCGCAGTCGCGCTCGCCCAGGAACTTGTAGCTGAGATAGGATGGCACCTTGAGGACGCGCGGGCAGTGGAAAGGGTGCTCCAGCGTGGCGTAGCGCGGAGGCGAGCCGCCGCCGCCCGGGCCGCCCGGGGTGCCCCCGGCACCGGGCTGCAGGCCCGGCGGAGGCGCGGTGGTGAGCAGCGCGGGCGTGCCGTCCTCGGAGTGGTTTTGGCCCACGCAGATCTGCTCGGCGCCGTGGCGCGGGAAGTGCTCGCAGCGCAGGCGCTCGGGCCACTGGAAGCCGAACTTGTTCATGAGCGCCTCGCAGCCCTGGCGCGCGCGCTCGCAGATGGAGCGGCACGGCGGGATGGCCTGCTCCAGCACGGTGCACACGGGTGCGTACATGGAGCACAAGAAGAAGCGCAGTTCGGGGGAGCACTGCACCTTCACCAGCGGGTAGAACTGGTGCACCTCCAAGCCCGCGTCCTCCTGGTTCGTGTGGCCCAGAAGGTTGGGCATGATGGTCTGGTTGTAGGCGATGTCCGTGCACAGCGGGATGGAGATGGGCTGGCAGAAGCCGTGGTCTGGGATGGAGATGCCCTTCTCCCCGTGGAACTGGGCCGGCCCGGCGGCGGGCAGCAACAGCAGCGGCAGCAGCAGGCGGGGCAGGGCGCTGCGGGGCCGCATGCTGGCCGCCGCCCCCCACTCGGCTCCCGGGCGCCCCCCCGCCCCCGCCCCCAGGCCCCGAGACCGCGCGCCTTCCCAGCCGCCGCCGCCGCCTCGCCGCCGCCTCCCGCGCCTCTTTGCAAAGTTTGCTGGCGGCCGCAGAGTTGGGGAGGCCGGGCGGGGGAGGGGGGCGGCGCGCCAGCCGGCTCGCTCGCCGCGGTCCGACTGAGCCGCCGGAGACACGGCGCGCGGCTTGCCCTCTCTCGTCGTCTTCCTCCTCCTCTCGCCTCTCCCCTCCCTTCTCCGCCCAGCGACTCCTTTGTGCCTGCCTTCAGCCCTCACCTCGGCCTCTCCGATCCCAATTAGTCGGTTTCAAGGGGGCCCCCGCCAGCGGCCCCGCCCTCCTCTCAGCCCCCCAAAAAAGGGATCCTTGAAACCGCCCCGTCGAGCGCTAAGCACCATCCCAAAATGTGCTCTCGGCCAATCAGATTTAAACCCCAGGACCAGCCCCGAGGGCTGGATTGGTCGACCACAACATAATGAGATCAGAAACCAGATGCCAACAAAACTTTCCCCCCCCCTTTTGCTTTTTAAAGAGACAAGCTATTATTATATTAAGGGCTGTTTGCCCAGCACGGGATTTCTCCGGAGTCGCGGCGGCGAGATCCGGAGACACACATTCCCCAGAACTGCGGCAGACTCAAGCCGCTCAGCCCTGGATCATTCTTCTAGGGGCCAAGGCGCTCCCCGGCGTAGGACCTCTTTAAATCCTTACCTCCGCCCCCGCTCCTAGAACCCCACCTATTCCAGTCCAATTTTTCAAATCAAGTGAAAAAATCTCAAGTTTAAAAGTGTTCCAAAGAGAGAGATAGACTTAAGAAACTATCAGCTCACAAAGACCTTTCTCTCAACCCCGTCTCAGGGAATCCAGACAAAAGTTTCACTTCACGCCACACGTAGACCCCTGTTTGCCTCGCCCCTCCCCCTTAAACACACCCTTCACTAACCCTCTGAAAAATGAGAGCCTGTCTCTTTAAGAGGCTCTTAAAGGGGCCTGGACTCCGGGGCGTAATTGCCCCGTAGCGAGCACAAAGGAGCCCATTATGGTTCTTTGTGTTCGGTGGCACCTCAAAGTGAGAAAACTCAGGAACTTAGAGGCCCAGAGCTGCAGGGTTGGGGCGGGGGTGGAAGGGGGCGAGGTGATGGAGAAAGGCCCAGAGCTGCGGCTTCTCCCTCCCCCTTCTTCCGAGGCAAATCTTAATTATGCAAAGTAAAGTTTAGTTGCCATAACGAGGAGGTCTTAATCGAAAGTTAATGGTGGGGGGTGGGGGGTGACGGGCAGTTTTGAGCGAGGAGATGACTCTTTTAGGCCGTTTGGGGGAATTTTCCTCCTCTCCCCCCACCTCTGCCTCCGCCCCCTAAAAGCTTCCAGATACAGTCTCCTGGGAGAGAGGGGAACTTTACCCAGACCTTAAGTGATTCCACACTAGAAAGAGGTGGCGTGTGTGGCGAGAAAGAGGCTGGGGGATTGGAGGCGGGGGTGGGGGGGGGGGAGTTGTGGCGGATTATCCACCCTTCCCCCCATCTCTCACCTGGTTGGGGATGCATAGTGGTGGCCAGAAGGGTTCTTGCTAGTTTAGAAAGGTCTTTTTTTTCCCCTCCTAGGATTTTCAATTTGGGAAGGGGTTTGGGGGAGGATGGGAGGGATTTGCATGTAAATCTCCAGGGCCTGATACTGGATGATGGATCAATTATTTCTGTTGTCTCTCCGGAGGGAAAGGGGGGGGGGTGAGGGATGGGGGGCATTTAAACAGAAGAAAGAAAATTGAGTTTTGAAAACCCTTTTGCTTCTCAGTACAAACCAAATCCTCCCAGCCTGGTGAGCTGTTTCCTGCTCCGCTCTAGAAAAGGGTTGCTTTAACAACAAAACAACAACAACAAATTTGAGAGGAAAAAAAGAAGAAAGAGGCAGGAGAAAAAAAAAATTCTAAGTAGAGAATACATACAACAGATCCCGATCTAACAGGATTCTTTCTTTTTTTTTTCTGGATTGAATGATAAACAGATTTTCAAGTTCTTTCACAAAGTAAAAATGTTCCTTATTGTACCCTGGAGAAGTTGCCTTTTCACTACTTTAGGAAGAGTATTTTCCTTCAGAACCAGAGACTTGTCTTTTGCTCTCCATTTCATTTCCAGTCCTCCCCCCCCCAGTCCCCCAAGACCCCCAGCAGAGCTGGCTGGGAATGGGACAGTTGTGCTCTGCGAGGCCCAATCACGCCTGAGCTGCTCTTCTGCCAGATCTGACACCCCCCCCCCAGTGGACACCCCAGAGCATCGCTAGAGCTGAGACCAAGCCTCCAAGCCGAGCAGTGAGCACAAAAATGAGTTAAGACAGGTTCCTCTGCACTCGGGAAGCTCACCATCTGATAGGAAATTGAGAGTAAATCTCCAATAGAAATGCAGCATCTTCAATTTCCTCCCATGACAAACTTGTTTTCCTGCCCTAGGGCCAGTTTTGAGTAGCAGTTATCCCTTCGCCAGCTGCCCCCACAGAGGGGGGGGCCGGAGGTGGAAAAAAGAAATAATAGACATCCTTTCACTCACTCAGAAAACCGGTCATCCCTTCAACACACTTTTAGCAAATCTTCTTCTAGTTTCAAACCACTGTGGTAGGTGCTGCAGGCAATACAGAGAAAATGGCAGCAGCCCTTTGCCCTTCAAGAATTTATGATGTCCCGGAAGAAGACCTTACATGTATCTAGCATGTTTCCATGAAATAAGAAATTGCAATGATTCGTGAATACTCTTGCCTTTCATATGAGGGTCTGGAGTGTGAACGGAATCTATACCTTCAGATTTCAGGTCTACCCACAGCGCTTTCCTGTCTATCCACAGAGAATATCACTTATCCCTATGCATAAGTATCCATATCACTTACCATATGCAAAGGTTTCCACAAAACTACCTTTCAACTACAGGAGATTTGTTTTTTTTTTTTTTAAATAGTTTATTGTCAAATTAGTTTCTACATAACACACAGTGCTCATCCCCAAAGTGCCCTCCTCCATGCCCATCCCCCCCACCCCCCCACAACCAACAGTCCTCAGTTTTTGTCAGCATTCAAGAGTCTCTCATGGTTTGCCTCTCTCCCTTTCCCCCACCATTTCCGCCCTTCTTCTCCCCCTTGTTCCTCCGTCAAGTTCCTCCTAATCCTCCTATACGTGCAAACATATGATATTTGTCCTTCTCTGCCTGACTTATTTCGCTCAGCATAACACCCTCAAGGTCCATCCATGTTGCTACACATGGCCAGATTTCATTGTTTCTCATTGCCATGTAGTATTCCATCGTATAGATAAACCACATCTTCTTGATCATTCATCCGTTGATGGACACTTAGGCTCTTTCCATGTTTTAGCTATTGTGGAGAGTGCTGCTATGAACATTGGGGTACACGTGCTCCTATGCCTCAGCATTTCTGTATCCCTTGGGTAAATTCCTAGCAGTGCTATTGCTGGGTCATAGGGGAGTTCTATTGTTAGTTTCCTGAGGAACCTCCACACTGTTTTCCAGAGGGGCTGCACCACTTTACATTCCCACCAACAGTGTAGGAGGGTGCCCGTTTCTCCACATCCTCGCCAGCATCTAGAGTTCTCTGATTTGCTCATTTTAGCCACTCTGACTGGCGTGAGGTGGTATCTCAGTGTGGTTTTGATTTGTATTTCCCTGATGAGGAGGGATGCTGAGCATCGTTTCATGTGTCTGTTGGCCATCTGGGTGTCCTCTTTGGAGAAGTGTCTGTTCATGTCTTCTGCCCATTTCTTCACCGGGTTGTTTGTTTTTCGGGCGTGTAGTTTGGTGAGTTCCTTATAGATTCTGGATATTAACCCTTTATCTGATATGTCATTTGCAACTATCTTTTCCCATTCCGTTGGTTGCCTATTAATTTTCTGGGTTGTTTCCTTGGCTGTGCAGAAGCTTTTAATCTTGATGAGGTCCCAACAGTTTATTTTTGCTCTTGATTCCCTTGCTTTTGGGGATGTGTCAAGTAAGAAGTTGCTGCGGTGGAGGTCAAGGAGGTTGTTTCCTGCTTTCTCCTCTAGGGTGTTGATAGTTTCCTGTCTCACGTTCAGGTCCTTTATCCATTTTGAGTTGATTTTTGTGCATGGTGTGAGAAAATGATCTAGTTTCATTCTTCTGCATGTTGCTGTCCAGTTCTCCCAACACCATCTGTTAAAAAGGCTGTCTTTTTTCCATTGGATATTCTTTCCTGCTTTGTCAAAGATCAGTTGGCTGTATACTTTTGGGTCCACTTCTGAGTTCTCAATTCTGTTCCATTGGTCTATGTGTCTGTTTTTGTGCCAATACCATACTGTCTTGAGGATGACAGCTTCAACTACAGGAGATTTGTAACTAAAGGAAATTAATAGATTCTCTCAGGTTAAACATGATGATAATGGTGTCATTTGATAGATATAGCACTTAGTTCTGATTTTTTTTATTAGCTTGAGTGTTGACCTGGACCTGATCCCTAACTCAGATAGTCATTTCACTTTTTTGAACCTTAGTTTCCCCTTTTGCAAAGTGGGAATGAGCCAGCAGATTTTTAAAACAGGAGACTACACATCCAAAGCAATTTCAGAATGACAAGAATACATTTTGTAATCTTTTTAAAAAAATTTTTTAAATGTTTATTTATTTATTTAAATTTTATTTCTAGGAGAGAGAGAGAGAGAGATAGCGTGAGCAGGGGAGGGTCAGAGAGAGAGGGAGTCACAGACTGAAACAGGCTCCAGTCTCTGAACTGGCAGTCAGCACAGAGCCCGACGCGGGGCTTGAACCCACGAACCGCGAGATCATGACCTAAGCGAAAGTCGGACGCTTAACCGACTAAGCCACCCAGGCGCCCCAATGTTTATTTATTTTTGAGAGACCGTGTGAGTGGGGGAGCGGCAGAGAGAGGGGGTGGGGGAGGCACAGAATCTGAAGGAGGCTCCAGGCTCTGAGCTGTCAGAACAGAGCCTGACACGGGGCTTGAACTCATGAACCGTGAGATCATGACCTGTGCCGAAGTTGAACACTCAACTGACTGAGCCACCCAGGCGCCCCTACATTTTGTAATCATAAAGAACCTTGCAAAACAAGAAGTTACATGAATTAAAATTTATTCAGCAAACCTCCGTGGATACACAGGATAACTGCTACCATGTATTGAGCTCCTTGTGGGCACTGCGCAGACATCATGTGTATCCCTACAAAGTAGGTATTGCATTCTTTTTGTGGATGAAGAATCTACAATTAAAAATAAAATAATTGGGGCGCCTGGGTGGCTCAGTCGGTTAAGGGTCCGACTTCAGCTCAGGTCACGATCTCATGGTTCATGGGTTCGAGCCCTGCGTGAGTCTCTGGGCTGAAGGCTCAGAGCCTGGGGCCCGCTCCAGATTCTGTGTCTCCCTCTCTCTTTGCCCTTTCCGCACTTGTGCTTTGTCTCTCTCTCTCAAAAATAAATAAACATTAAAATTTTTTAATGATTAAATAATAAAATAAAATAACTAATTAATGAAAAATGAAGACTCTGACCTTACGTGAGATTTGACAGTTTTCTCAAGGTCACGCAGTAAGTGTCAGAGCTGAGATTTAAACCCACAGCTTCCTGGCTCTTAAAGCTGGGTTGTGTCTCCTGCACAATACAGCCCCTAACGTACATAAGAACTGTGTGCTTTGATGCACTTAACTATGTATTAAAAACCACAACAGGGGCACCTGGGTGGCTCAGCCGGTTAAGCATCCAACTTCAGCTCAGGTCATGATCTCACGGTTCGTGGGTTCAAGCCCCGCATCGGGCTCAGTCGGTTAAGCATCCAACTTCAGCTCAGGTCATGATCTCGCGGTTCGTGGGTTCAAGCCCCGCATCAGGTTCTGTGCTGACAGCTTAGAGCCTGGAGCCTGTTTCGGATTCTGGGTCTCCTTCTCTCTCTGCCCCTCCCTTGTTCACTCTCCCTCTGTCTCAAAAATAAAAATAAACATTAAAAAAAATTTTTTAAAAACCCACAACAACAGTTGTGTATTGGTTACCAGACCCAACCCCTGCTCCTGTGGAGTTTACATTCTAGTGGCCAACACTCAACATTTATCACATAGTCTCTTAAATGGATGTAAATTTGCCACAGGATTCAGTGCTATGGAGGGAAAGTCTATGCTGAGATAGCACAATGGAGGAGGGAATCTGAGTTGGGGAGGGCGGTGGAGAACTGCGGAGTTGTGGGGAGGAGTAAAATACGATGACGTAAAGAGAGCCCAGATCTGCAGGACCTTGCAGACCATACGTAAGGTGCTAGGTGTAGAAATATCAACCCACCATCTCAAGGCAGGGATAGGCATTCCAGACAGAGGGAATGGCGCATCCAAGTGTGTGGTGGATGGAATGGGCAGGGACACAGTATGCACCTATTTTGGCTCCGTTAGAGCCCTGTGTGCATCTGGGAGAGTGACAGCAAGGGAGATAAGCAGGGGCCTTAGATACTGTGCACCCCATCTGGACCCCTGCCGATGGAGGTACACTGAAGTGTGGGGAAGAGAAATAGTCACACTTAAGCTTTCCATAGTGCATTTGGGCAGCAAATGACTTGGCTGAGTCAGAGATGCCAGTTAGGAATAGATTGTGGAGTCCAGGCAAGAGACGGTGAGGGCATCAGTTGGACTGAAGCAGTGTAGTTGGAGAGAAGAGAGTAAGGGAGGAGGCCAGGCAAGGTTTCTGACCTAGATGCCCTGATGTCATTAAGGAAATGCAGGGACCGGGTGGATAATGAGCACAGTCGAGCCAGTCCAAGCTGATGGTCCAAGGGAAGGTGTCCAGAACACGGGTGGATATTCTAAGCCAGGGCCCAAGAGGGAGCTCTGGGCTAGATTTAGATCTGGTGACTGTAGCCTACGATTGTAGCTATGAGAGTAGTTGAGCCCACCTAGGGGAGGCAGATTGGATGGAGAGACCAACACTTTGGAGATGCCAACGTTGAGGACCATGGGCTGAGGAGGAGGGAGACTGAGGAGCGGTGGGTCCCGAAGAGAGATTCCAGCCAACATGTGAATGTCACAGAGTTGTTTCTTCTGAGCCTGAGAGCCTCAAGTCAGAGTTTTTGTGTACCTTGTTTCGGTCGTGACACTGAAATGAGGTAGAGCATGGCACTAACCTGCCCCGAAGCTAGGCTGCAAGCTTGAAAAATAATAGTGATTGTTTTTAATTCAACCAATTATAGAGCACCTACTATATGCAAAGCAACGTCTGTAGAGACCTCGGCTCCAGCTTTGGAAAACTTAGAGTCTAGGGGGCAACAGTCTGCCATCCGTTGCAGAGCGGGGCTGCTGTTCAGCGCTGAGGAACATTCTGGTTGGTCTTGGGCTCCTTCTGTAGGCTGGGACCCTAAGCGTGTGTCCCCAGTGCAAGTGCCAGTGCCACGTCCCCAAATCTTGAGGCACTGCTGTCAGTCTGCCGTCAGTCGTGCCTCCACTTACAAATCCGATATCTGGGGTAATTGTTGAGTGCTCCCCGTGTAATGACTCTGTGCTCCCCGCTTCATGGGATGGTCTGCTAGAGCAGAAAGCTCAGCCTGACAGGAGAACAGAGCAAAGAGCCGGTGGAAAGGAGAGAAACCTGGACAGCGGCTTGGCTCCAGCCCACATCTGCTGAGTGACCTTGGGCAAGTCACCTTTCTCCCTTAGCTGCAGCTCCCTCCTCTGTATAAGGGGATCATAAAAACATTCCTTGACTTTACCTCTGGGCCACATATAGGGAGCTGTGGGACTCATATGCTTGGGTCGTGGGAACTGCCCTGGCTTGCACGGCTTGTGTGTTACGGAGAAGTGAAAGCCAGCTGGGCAGCAATAGCCGACACACCTCAGAGACAGCGCAGGGAACTTCTCTCAGCTAAGGAAACCTGAGGGGCTCCACTCAGGGCTCCCCATTCTTACCCCAAAATCCTCTTGTCTCTGGCCTTTCATTTTGCCAAGGGAGAGAGTCAAGGTAATTGCATGGAATCCTGTCTGCTCGCTTCTTTCCCGTTAGAATCCCTGCCTTCCAGAGAAATCATCTTTTCCTTGTTTCCTCAATCCTGGGTCAGTATTCTTTCCCTCCTGAAGGGAGGTCCCTTCCTCTACCCTGAGGTCCCTCCATCTCAAAGGGTAAGGGGTGTGTGTCCGTTTAGGAGGGAAGGGCTGAGGAAAAGACCACAAGTTTAGATACTTTGAATCCTCAAAGATTTTATTCTCCAAGAAAAAATACTCCAGATGGGGAAAGCAGGTTTGAGCTGTCAGATAATCTAGTTGCCCCCCCTCCCCCCCAACCCATGAGGCGTCTGTCTCTGTTGTGTGAGAATCTTCCTTTCTTCCTCTCTCCCAGAGTCTGGCCACCAAGACCTAGACTTCACCTTCATGTGAGATGTCAGATTTCCTCTTTCAGAACTTTGTTCTCCATTTAGCTCTCAGGGAACCAGGCCCTTAGAAATGGGCCACAGAAAAATCAGGCCTCGGACTCCCAGAGCCCCCAATTCCTGCCCACTTGAAAGTCCCCTTTGGTGTACTTCACCCCACCCCATGCCATTTCCAAGGCTGGCCCCTGGTTCAGGGGACCGGGACTGGGGACCGAGCAGGAGGGGGATACGGCAGAGGGCAGCTGCTGTGCCCTTTATCTCTCTAGCACCCTTCTCCAAAGTCTCTGGATGGCAAAATGGGCCATAAAAGGATTAAGCAGATATAACAGATGATCTATTAATTAAGGACTTTAATTAGCCCAGGCCTAGGCCAAGCAAGAGCAAGGTGCCAGCTGCTCAGAGCAGACAGGGGGGCTGGAGGGGGGGGGAGGGCGCGGCAGAACAAAGCTGAAAAATCAGTGCCAAGTTTAGTTAGAGAGGTTCTTGGGGGGAGACTGCCTTCTCGGTCCAGGAAATAAGCGAAATAAGTGTCTCTGGGAATGGATGAGTCAGATATTTTGTCTCCTGGAACCTTCTAGAACCTAATGCCAAAAGGAGAGGGATGGGAGTGCCTGAATCACAGCCCTGTAGATGTGGAGGAGTCATGGGGTGATGGGGGTGGGGATGCTCACTTGGGGACCAAGACAGGTTTGTTTCCCGGGTGGGGTTCCCTCTTGTTCCCACAGAGCACGTCTCTGTCTCTGTTACCGGCTGCACCCCGTGTCCTAACCTGGGCTTTCTTTTCCCTCTCATTCTTCCTTTTCCCTCTCCCTTGCCCCCTTCCCTTCTCCCAGAATTTCTCTCATTTTCCTCCAGGCTGGGCCACCTCTCCCCCTCCCCCCTCTCTTTCCTGTAACTTAAGCTGTAGTTGGGAGTTGGAGGAGCTGGGCTGGTTTGAAAGGAGGCCCCACTGCTTTTCAGGGAGGAATTGAAACCGTGGAGCTGGGGGTGAGGGGGTGAGGGGAGGCAGAGGGGGAGGGGGCACTTGAGAAATCAAAGCGGCTGCAGCTCCATCTGGGAAACCAACGTTGATTTACTAGCAAGGACCTGGCTCTCTAACACCCCCTCTTTCCCTGGACTTTGCTTTGTGGTGATAAGTGGGGGCTGGAGGGCCCACTCCCTACTCCCCCCCCCCCCCCCCCCCCGCCTGAGAGCCAGCTCTTCTCCTAGGAGAACCCGTCCAAAGAGGAAAGCCCTGGGGACCCTGGCTAAGTAGGACTGTGGAAGTTTCTCAAGGGGGCCCTGCGTGTCAGGAGCTGGGTATGGAAGGGTACCCCTGGGAAGGAAGGAAGAACTATCCTCAACTTGGGCTGCCGAGCCCCGCAGACCTGGCCTGGCTCTGGCTTGAAGTGACCCCCTCCCCAGAAATGGGGCGCCAGGCTGGGGGTGCTGCCAGGGGAAGGCCAGGTCTTCTTCAGGTCTGCGGCCTTGCCCTCTGAACTGGGGGGGCTGGGGGCTGGGAGTGGAGAGTAAGAACCAGGAAAAGAAAATGAGAAAGAAAAGGAAAATCTATTTTAATAGACTGTTTTGTGTTGAAATTCAGTGTGGGTTATCCATAACTACAGCACTGGCTTGGAGTGGGGACTCGAGGCCATTCTGGATGGCACTGCCACTCTCTCCTCCCCCTCCTGTCCCCTGTTTCTGTTTCACCTTGCTCCTTATCTATGAAATCCTTGAACTTCCCCAGGGGTTAAGACATCTCTGCCATCAAAATAAGGTCCCAAAGGTCCTGAACACCGGTCCCAGGGGCAGCAGAGAGAACACAGTGAGTCACAGCTCCAAGAAATGCTTGCGCTTGTCCCTGACTGACCACCTCATCTTCCTGGTTGGTTTTTTTTTTTTCTGGGAAGGGGGGTGTGTGTGCATCAAATCCCTAGACTCCTGGGTTCCAGCAAAGCTCCCTCCCCCCTGTACTCACGCTGCCCTGGTATTTTTCAGGGTTCAGGCATCCAGTCTTTAGAACTAACTCTCAGGAAGGAGAGGAAGGAGCTAACTTGGCTAGTTGTGCCCCTGACACATGGAACTTTTCCAGAGCTCACTGTACTATGTGGACAGGCCCCATCAGGGCTCCTGTCCCAGGACAATGTTCCTGAAAGCCTAGGGTCCACATGCATCCGAATCACGGAAGAAGAGGCACTGGGGCAGGATTTGCCTATGAGAAATACAGAGTCCTGGGTCCTGCCAAAGATCAGAATGATAATCCCCAAGTGATTCTTATGCACACTCCCAAAGGAGAAAGAGCTTTCTGCTTCCTCGAAGCTAGAGGTCTGGATGCAAAGTACATTCATGCGCCCGGGACTCTGAAGTTGGGAGATGAGACCGAGTTCTTGTTGCTCTGCTATTTCTGCCAGCAGCCAAGGTCCTGGAGATGGGGCTTTCCTGCGGCAGCGCCCAGTGTTCATGACCGGGATGGTGGTCGAAGCCTGGACCGATTCCTGTAGAGCTTCGGGGTTGCATCCATGGCCTTAATTCTAGTGGCAGCCTCTTCATTCTCCCTCCCTGACTGTGGCTCTCACTGGACCATCGTTTCTGTGGCTTCATTATAAAGTCCCGCTCTTCCAGTCCGTCTAACAATGTTGCGAGCACCCAGTTCCCTGTGGCCTGCTTGGATCGCCAAAACAAAATGGCACGGAACAGATGGCTTCAACAACAGAAATGGATTAAGTCTTGGTTCTGGAGGTTCCAGATCGGGATCTCACATGGGTGCGTTCTGAGGAGGTCTCTCCTCTGGCCTGCAGATGGCTGTTTTCTTCCTGTGTTCACAGGACCTTTCTCTGAATTTTATCTTAATTGCCTCCTGAAAGCTCTGTCTCTAAATAAATTCACATTGAGGGTTAGGGCATCAACACGAATGAGGGGGATTCAATTCATTTCATAGCACCTTCTACATAAAGGTGCCAGGGTTGCTCAGTAGGTTGACCGTCTTGATGGGTTTTTGGAGTGATGATGGGGGCGTCTGGTGCCGATGGCCAAGAAAGAATTCTTGAGAGCTTCTTTGGTGCAAAAAGGTGACTTTATGAAGGCACGGGGACAGGACCCACGGGCAGAAGGAGCTGCGCTGGGGTTGTGAAGGGGTAACTCATCATATGCCCTCAGGTTGTAAGCTTAGGTCCCTCAAGGTTAGGGACACCATAAGTCTCTAAGGAATTTTGGAAGCAAGGTTTCCAGGATCCTGAGGGGCTAGCTGTTGTAAGGAAAATGCCTTTTATTCCCGTTTAGTAAAACCTCCCGTTTAGGGGCTCCTGGGTGGCTTAGTTGGTTGAGCGTCCGACTTTCGCTTAGGTCATGATCTCGCAGTTCGTGGGTTCGAGCCCCACGTCGGGCTCTGTGCTGACTGCCAGCTCAGAGCCTGGAGCCTATTTCAGTCTGTGACTCCCTCTCTCTCTGACCCTCCCCTGCTCACGCTGTCTCCCTTTCTGTCTCCTAGAAAAAAAAAAAAAACCTCCCGTTTAGTCTCAGTCATGAGACCCTTCAGATGTATTATCAGGGGCCATAACCTTGGAGTAGGATCGCTGGCATGTATCTTGGGAGAGTTGAGATAAAGGAAGTGTCCAAAGGAATTTTATATGTTAAAGTAGACTCACAGGATCTGGGGCGGGGGGGAGGGTCAGGATAATGTTAAGCCAAAATTCCCTTTTTGCCCGTAGTAAAGTGTCATCATCGAGGCAGCTGAGCTCCTAGAGGGAGGTCTCTCTAGGTTTCAAGGACTTGCCAATGGGCTGTAGGCAGTAAGGGAATTTAATTTTTCAATTGCCTTGTTCCCCACATCACCGTGGCCAGCACTTAAGCCCCCTTACATCTCGATAACGGTGATATTGGGGCTCTAGAAAGCAAGTCTGTAGGTTTCTGGCAATTAGGCGCTGGATAAGATTGCCTTTTTCTTGCAGTTTACGAAGTTCTCCGTAAACTGAAGGAGATTCATGTCCTGCATGACTGTGATTGCTGTCAAGTCAACCATTTGCTGTCTTTCCTTCCCCCTGTGCTTGGGCAGCCGGAGTGTCCCAGGAATATCACACATGTCCCACGGGGTGGGGGGTGGGGGGCTGGTGTCGTCAGCCTGTACGTTGCCCTCAGCTTGCTCCGTGCTCTTGCTGTCATTCTGACTCTTGATTTCAGCTCAGGTCACGATCTCACGGTTCATGAGATCCAGCCCCACTTTGGGCTTTGTGCTGACTGGGCAGAGCTTGCTTTGGATTCTCTGTCTCCCCCTCTCTCTCTCTGCCCCTCCCCTACTCGTTCTCTCTCTCCCTCTCTCTCTCTCTCTCAAAAATAAATACACATTAAAAAAAGAAAAGAAAAGAAACCCTCCTAGAATGATCTTTGTTTCTTGCACCAAATCCTGACTTCACCTATGAACTGGACAGAATACCTAGTACTTTCATATTCTACTTCTCGGTGAGTGCTTATCTTGAGGCATTTAGCACCTGGTATGTCTAACTACCCCCAACTCTCAACAAGTCTCTTGAGGGCAGAGGCTGTGCCTTAGTTTCCGTGCCTACCCTAGTGCTTACAATAGCTGGTATAAGAGTAGGTGCTCGGTAAACCTTGGTTAAGTGAACCAACGCCCTCTCTAAATAGGACAGGGACTGCGGAACTCCTTGAGGTGGGCAGTCGAAAGATCCACGCCTCCTGCCTGTCCATGCTGTTTTATATCCTGGAAGAGAATGTCAACCAGGTCACCCAGAGAGGCCTGAACACAGGCACCCTAGACAGACCACTCATGGGGCAGCAGGCTGGGGCCAAGCACTGGACTCCCCAGGCAGAGAGAGAAGGGTTAAGTCTCAGCTCTCTACTTCATCACTACCTTCCCTGGACAGGTCACTCAAGCTTTCTGAAGCCCAGACTCTTCATCTAAAAGGGAGGGATGTGAATCTGCTCTCTCAGAGGGTTGGGAGGACCAGATGAAGTCATAAGTGAGCAGTAACTTCACTTAATGGACTCTCAATACAAGGCTTTATTTATTAAAAAAATTTTAAATGTTTTATTTATTTCTGAGAGACAGAGCGAGCAGGGGAGGGTCAGAGAGAGAGGGAGATACAGAATCTGAAACAGGCTCCAGTCTCTGAGCTGGCTGTCAGCACAAAGCCTGACGCGGGGCTCGAACCCACGAGCCGTGAGATCATGACCTGAGCTGAAGTCGGACGCCCAGCCAACTGAGCCAACAGGTGCCCCTCAATACAAGTCTTTAGTATTATTTTCCTCCTCTCCCTAGAGGAGGTAGAGGCAGCCAGGAGGAGGAAATCGGGGTAGGTGTCAGACTTCTAAGACCTGAGGGGTTCGAGATGCTTCCCCCATGGCTGGGTCACTCTGAGTAACCCGTGATGAATTCCATGGCCTAAGATCTGGCAGTATGGAGGGACACTAATGCTAGATTCAAAGAAAAATCTGCAGGAGACTTCTGTTTGGGGGACAGAGTGACAAGTCCTCTTTGAGGCTGGTACTGACCCAGTCCCTCCCCAGGCATCCCTCTTTTGAAACCCTCCCCAGCTCATCCAGAGGGTGAGCACCCCAAAAGGCAAGAAACTCCTAATGAGAAGCAAAGAAAGAGATCAGGCCTCAGCTGAGCTCTCCTCTGAATATCTCCTTTTGTCGGGAGGGGCACTAACGTGGAGGCAGCTTGAGGGGGGGCGACCCCAAGGATGGAACTGGGAAGGGAGGGGCCTACCTTGTGGATGGGGGTCAATGGGAGGAGACGCAAACACTTCCCTCCTCTCTCCAGGAAGCTTCCCTTCCCTGCAGCTGGTGCCCCAAGGATTCACCGCTCCACCCCAGGCCCTTCCCTTAGAGAGAGCCTGCTGAGCCTGGAATGAGAAGAATCTGAACTACAAACAGACCTCCCAGAGGCACCCCCAACTCTCCCCTAACCACTCCAAGCCTGCAGAAGCCTGGCTTCCTTGAGTGGGAGGCCAACTAAGAAGCAGGGCTGGGGTTTGGGAAACAGGGGAGGGGCTGAGGTGTGGGGGGGGGGACTCTTTTCCTGGAGAGGGAGGGGAGGAGGGGAGGAGGGGTGGAGGGCAGGGGAGGGACTAGGCTATATAAGAACTATATTTTCCAAACCCCAAACCAGAATCGGTGAGAGTATATACTTGCAAGGACCATGGGGTTGGGGGGTTCAAGTCAAGCCTGTGCCAGAGTAATGCAAATCCTGAGGTCCCCACCCCAGTCATCCAAATATAACCCTGGAGTTGGGGCGCCTGGGTGGCTCAGTCGGTTGAGCGTCCAACTTCGGCTCAGGTCATGATCTCACGGTTCGTGGGTTTGAGCCCCGCGTCAGGCTCTGTGCTGACAGCTCAGAGCCTGGAACCTGCTTCAGATTCTGTGTCTCCTTCTCTCTTTGACCCTCCCCTGCTCAAGCTGCTCCCCCCCAGAAATAAATAAAACATTAAAAAAAAAAAAAGGGGGCGCCTGGGTGCCTGAGTCGGTTGAGCGTCCGACTTTCGCTTGGGTCATGATCTCGCGGTTCGTGGGTTCGAGCCCTGTGTCGGGCTCTGTGCTGACTGCCAGCTCGGAGCCTGGAGCCTATTTCAGAGTCTGTGTCTCCCTCTCTCTCTGACCCTCCCCTGCTCAGCTGTCTCTCTCTCTCTCTCTCCTAGAAATAAATAAAAATATAAAAAAAAAAACAAATATAACCCTCTAAGAGAGAGAAAAACCCAGTCTGTCCTCTCCCCCCAATGCTGTCTTCCCCTCACTTGGCCTCTGTCTCTGCTTATCGGATACGGTAGGTTGTGGTGAGCCAGGGAGCGTCTTCTAGGCTCTCCAGGGGCGAAGTTCTCCCGGTCCTTGGTCTGGGCTGCAAACTGAGTCCACGGAGGCTGTGAGTGAACTTGGAGAAGTTGGGGGCAGAGGCTAGAATCAGAGGAAAGATGGAGGGACCAGCCCAAAGGACCAAAGGCAGAGGGGCCTCTCCAGTCTGCCACACTTCCCCAGAGCCTGGCCTCCTGCCCACTGCCCCCCACCCCCAGCCTTCCTACCCCCACCTGGACCCAGCCTGGGGCTCTGACGCGAGTTAGTCAGGGCTGTCCGTGCCCACGGATGCCCAGACAGTGTATCAGATGCGGGGGAGGGGCGAGGGGGACTCCTAGGAGGTGACCAGGGAGGAGAGGTTGCTGGAGCTGCCTTAGGCACGATGACCTCTTTGCTGGGGCGCTCTCTCCAGCTTGTATAACACAGCTCCTGCCAAGGGTGGTATAGAAAGGCACAGAGCCCACAGCGGGCTGGGGAAGGCCGCTGAAAAGGCAGCTTAAGGGCTTCCTGCTGGGTGAGAAGGATTAGGGGCCTGTGGGGAGGGAGCCAGGCAGCGAGAAAGGCACTGGCTCAAAGCCAGAGCCCCTTGGCTGTAGGCCCTCTGGAATCAGGATCCCCAGGGTGTCTAGCGGGCTGGGGTCAGCACCGCTCTGCCAGGATGAGGTGCTGGGAGAATAGGGGTCCAGCCAGGGCAACACACTGGGAGGAGGACACACCACGGGGTCCCCAAAAGGAAGGGAGGAAGGAAGGGGAGCCAACACCCTGGACGAACTAGCCCACTTCTGGTCCTTCTAGTCGGGAGGGGGAAGGAGAGACAGAAGGGACTACCCAGCTATTTCACCCCCTGTCCCCTCCGGGGCTGCCTCCCACATGGAAGGTTTCATCTCTAAGGCTCTTAGGCTAGGAGGGGAACCGCTTTCTGTTTCTCAGCGGCCCCAGTGTGGAAGAGAACGGAGGGGACCCATATGGTCCTAAGTTTCCACAGGAGCATGGATTTTGGGGAAGAGCCCAGGTGGCCACCAGGTGGCAAGCCTTGTCACCTAGAGACCCTAGGCGGAGGCCTGGCTGGGGACAGCCAGAGGTGGCTTCATGCTGGCCCTGGGCTCCACTGTCTAATCCGTGAGTTGGGATCTCCGAGGCCACACCGTGTGGAGGGAAAAGGCCTGTTCCCCTAGCGGTTCTTGCCCAGGAGCAGACATATATGCATTCTGGAAGCTGTAACATGCTATACAAAGGTGAAGGACCCAGGGGCGCCTGGGTGGCTCAGTCGGTTGAGCGTCCGGCTCAGGTCATGATCTCCCATTTTGTGAGTTCGAACCCCTAGTCGGGCTCTGTGCTGACAGCTCCGAGCCTGGAGCCTCTGTCAGATTCTATGCCTCCCCCTCTCTCTGCCCCTCCCCTGCTCATGCTCTGTCTCTATCACTCAATAATAAGTAAATGTTAAAAAGAAAGTTTAAAAATAAATGTGAAGTCCCCAGACTCCATCACCCCTGGAGTGTGTGTGTGTGTGTGTGTGCGTGTAAAAGGATGGATGCTCCCAGGAAGGGGAGGGAACACGTGGAGAACCAGGGACTGCCAAGCCAGGTGCTTTATGTGTCTATGAACTTTAAGAGCATGGTATTACTGCTGCCCCCATTTTACAGATGAGAAAACTGAGGCTAATAAGGTAATGGAATTTCATGTCCAAGTTTACAGAAGCTCATAAAGTGCTGCATCCGAAATAGAAGGCAAGACTCTCCAGTCTTTAAAAGGTTACCTGGCCCCTGGGTTCTTACGTTTAGAGGATTTCTCCAGAGGTTTGGTTCCTTCTCCTCCCAGGTTGGACTCAGGCTTAGGTCCAGTGCCCACAGAACAAAACCTTGGGGAGGCTGGCAAAGGGAGGAAGCCTGAAACAGGGCCCAGGTGACCAGATAAGGCACCCGTGGCTACCGGGGCTACTTTCTGGGAAGGGGCTCCCAGCAATGGGTACTTCAAGCCCAGGGCATCCCTGGATCAGAGCTGCCCTGTCTCCCAACTCAGCTGGGCCAACCCCCTTCTTTGTGCTCAGTTTTTTCCCACAGCCCCGCCAGGGGAGTGCTGGGATCCCAGGCCCACCCCCTCCTGCTGGGCAGCACCCCATCAAGCCCCACCATAAAAAGCCGGGCAGTGGAGGAGGAGGGGGTGTCCTTACTCCGAGAAGCCACCGGTGCCCTTCTCCCTTTCTGGGGGAACAAGAAGTTTGCTAATGGCTTGGGCCCCTTCCCCAGCCCCTGGCCCCAGCCCTGGCCCCCCCAGACAAAAAGCTGCTTTACATGAGAAGAGCGGGCTGGCCCGGCCTTCCCCGGGCACTCAAAGGGGCGGTAGCCCCTGACAGCCGAGCGGCTGCCCCTTCCCCCACTCCGACTCGTTTAGTTGCAATTAGCAATTCTTTGCAACCCACGGGGCGGAGGGGGGGACGAGCCCCTCACCACCCAAACCCGGCCTCCACGCCTGGGCTCCCTTCCCCTCCTCCCTCCCCACCAGTCTCCTCCTCGCTGCCCCACCCCCAGCTCGCGGGTAGTCTGTCGGCTTCCTTAGAGTTCTCGAAAGAACGTAGCCACCGGAGGGGCCAAACCCGGGGCGCCTCGGGGCGGGACAGGGTTTGCAAGGGCTGGAGGACCCCCTCCTCAACCCACCCGGCCCCTTGCCTCCTCTCTTCCCACTTTCGCCACCCCTCTCCGAGTCAAGCTCAGCTTTGGGATCAGTAGGAGGGGCGAGAGGTGGAAGGAAGAGAAGATTTTAGGACCGGGAGAGGGTGAGCTGGCGGGGTAGGGCACAGGGCGCTGAGGGTAGGGGAGGAGGCCTCGGCTCCGGGAACGTCTTCCCTGGTTGGCCTGACCCTTGACACTGCAGTGTAGGCCCAGGGCGCCTCCGTGTAGAGCCCGATTTCACCTCCAGCCAGGCAGTGGGAGGGTGGTGCCGCCTGGAAAATGAAAGGGGAGAAAAAGAATTCCACGGCCCTTGTTAGGCTCACACAAATCCACTCCTTGGTGTCTGGTCCCTGTGAAGGGTGGGGTGGGGGTATGACTGAAGGAAAGGGAGGAGAGAGGTCTCCAAGCCTTTTAGCCCCATTAGTAGTTTCCTCCAGGGACCTCCCCACCTTCTGCCCAAGTCTCTGGTAGTCTCTCTGTGTCGCCACCAGGGGGAGCCTCGGCACAGTGGGCGCTCCAGATTGGGGAGGAGAGGGGGTGTCATGCAGGGTCTGCACTCTAAGGGCTGTCCCTCCCTGCACCTACAGGGCCTTTCTTCCCCCTTGGACCGAGACTGAGAATCCCTGGAAGAGAAGATCGATCCTCTAGGGGAATTCTGCCCGGGCTCTACAGAGTATGTGGAGACTGGGACAAGATATCAACAATGTGCTTCAGACGGTGATCAAGGGTCAAGCCAGGTAAAGGGACTGAGGCTCCCCTGGGGTCATTTCAGCTCTCAGTGCAGCTATTCTAGAGGAGTCCAGGGTTCCTGGCTGGTTTGGTGGTCTTTCGGGGGTCTCCGGGATTTAAGAAATCACAGGGGTGACTTAGAGGCAGAGCCCAAGGTTTGAGCTGAGCTGAGCTGGGTTGTTTTGGGGGCTCCTCTACTTTAAGTTCTGATATTACACCACCCACACACATGAGTGGGGAGGGCATGGTTTCCGCTTGCGAAATAAGAAAGCAAGCTCTGGCCCCTTTTACCAACCTTCAGTGTGGACTCTCCAAACTTCTATCCTGGGAGTCTGGTCTCACATCACAACCAGGGAGGAAATGGCAGACGGAGGCGCCAGGTGGTTCTAGGGAAGGAATCACTTAGGATTATTTCCTGTGGAATTTGCACGTAGGCCCCCTTTCCCGTTAGAATCCCCCAGCTTCTGTTTGGGGGGGAAAGTGTCCCATAAATGAGGAAGAGATGTGAGTTCCCACTCAGCTGAAGGGCCGAAAGGGGTAAACAGGTCAACAAGTAGGAAAGCTGGCTCCTTGCCCCCAGGGGAGGGAGGCAGGGTCCGCTGCTCCAGAATCCTCCAGGAGATTCACTGTGAGGCCTGGACTCCAGATTCCTCAGAAGGGCGAGACGTCTGGACACCTGGGATCTTGTCTCTCCCTGCTGCTGAGGTGCGTGGGTCTCTGGACCTGAGAAGCCTGGGAGGCCCTCCTGGCCACCCACCACCCCTGGGAGGAAAAAATGTAATGCAGGTCAAGTGTTGGGAGCTCTGGGCAGGAAGCCATTGGGAGCTGGAGGCAGGACGTGCTCCGCATGAGTTCTCTTCCCACAGCGCCCTCCTCTGAGGAGTTTGGTCACTGCCCTCCCCTCGGGGAGCTGCTGGGCTGAGGAAGGCAGACCTGCCACTCGCTGCCCCGCCCCCTTGCCCTCCCCCCACCCCTGCGGAGCCTCTTCAGGCCCTGTCCCCGGTCCCCACAGGCCCTCCCCAGCTGTCAGTTTCTGGAGCTCCATGCTGCCCCACACGGAGCTCCAGAATCTTGGCCCCACAGTCAAAGCCCCGCCCCCACCCCATGCCCTAGTCTGAGGTCCCACTGGCCTTGGCTCCCCTGGAGCCAAGATGTTCCAGCCTCCCTGGTGGACTTGGGGTTCCCTCTGCTTTGCTGCTTTGGCATTTGCTGTCCCCACTGCTGCTCTTTCGAGGGGAGAGGATACTACACACCTCTGGAATTCTCGCTCTGTGCCGAAAGCTTCCCTGGGCTCCTGAATGGGACCTTGATCTCACTTCTCAGAACACCCACCACATTTTCACTTGTTTTCGAATTATTTGAGATCTGTCTGTCTTTCCACTGGCCTGTGAGAGCTTAGAACTCTGCCCTACAGAATTAGAAAGTGAGCCACCTACACCATTTCAAGTGTTCCAATAGCCATGTTAAAAAGTAAAAGAAACAGGTGATGTTAAGTTTGATGATATATTTTACTTAACCCAGTATATCAAAAATATCACTTCTACTTGTGATCAATATAAGAATCTTTTAAAATATTTATTTATTTATTTAGAGCACTTGAGCAGGGAAAGCGCAGAGAGTGAGGAGGGAGAGAATCCCAAGCAGGCTTCATACGGTCAGCTCAGAGCCCAACACGGGACTCGAACTCATGAACTGTGAGATCATGGCCTGAGCCAAAATCAAGAGTTGGATGCTTAACTGATTGAGCCACCCAAGTGCCCCTTAACATAATTATTAATGCTATATATTATATATATTTTTTTCAAACTAAGTCTTTGGAATTCAGTGCATATTTTACTCTTACAGCACATCTCAGTTTAGATTAGTCATGTGCTCAGTAGTCATGTGGTTAGTGGTTACCATATTGGACTCTGAAGTTCTGAAGATCAGAGATGGAGCCCCATGTCTGTACAAAAAGTCGAGATAGCATGTCGTTTAAGAAGCCCAGTTGTTTGAACCAGACCGCTTGGATTTGAATATCAGCTCAGCCACTAAGTTGTGTGACCTTAGACAAGTCCCTTAACCATTCTGTGCCTTAATCGTCTTATCTGTAAAATGGGTCTAACAAGCCTTATAGGGTTATTGTGAAGAGCATGGGAAGTGCTTAGGCCACCATCTGGCACATAGTAGTATTTGCTCAATCAAGGCTGTCTTCATCTCTGCACGATGCTAACCTTGGTCCCAAACAATTGTTAGCTGAGAGACTGAATGAAAGAAACAGTCCTTTGCCCTGCAGCAGAATGAAGCAAAAGCAGGGGTTGGGGTAAGGGAATTCTGTCTGGAGAAACCGGAATGGGCCTGGAGACGAAAAGGCTGTGGGTGGCTGGCAGGAGGCTCTTCAGAGGGCCAGACGGAGGGTTATAGCTGTGCTGCCGTGGAATTTGGAAACAGGAACAGAGCAGCATAAGGCTGATATGATTCATTGCTGAAAAGAAACTTCTGGGGTTCTAAGAACGGAGGTCTAGAGCTCTGGAGACTTCAAAGGGCAGGGTGATGTTTAGAAAACCAGGCAGCAGTGGGTGATGGGGAGTGTGCTGAGTGCTTACAGAAAGGGACTAGTTAGGACAACTGGTCGGATCCAAGTCAGGCCCACCCCTCTTGCAGCTAACCTCCCTCGCTGGCCTCAGGCCTCTAGGAGAAGGCAGCAGGGAAAAGGCCGCAGGCTGCATTTTGAGGCCACAGTGCCCTCTGCTGGATTTGGGGGACCTGGGGCAGCAGTAAGAGTAAATGGTACTGGAATTTAGAGGAAGGAGTGACAAAATTCTGTGCCTGCAAGTCCTGTACCAGTTACAGCCCTTCCTGATCCCCAGACACCCCCGAGGAGATCACACAGTCAGAATCCCTTGACAAGGATATACAAGTTTATGCAAAATGAGCAATTTCTGGGGCACCTGGGTGGCTCAGTCAATTGAGCATCCCACTTCGGCTCAGGTCATGATCTCACGGTTTGTGAGTTCAAGACCCACATCGGGCTGCTGTCAGCCTGTAGAACGGAGCCCGCTTCCCATCCTCTGTCCCCTTCTCTCTGCCAACCCCTCCACTTGCAATCTTTCAAAAATAAACATTTGAAAAAAAAAAAAAAAGAACAGCTTCTGAACCTCTGAATTGTAAGTGCCTGTCCTTTATTTGCTCAGTTGGTATAAATGTGTACTATATTAATTTCTAGAGTTGGGAGTCAGAGGCAAGTAATAGTAATAATAGTATAATAATACTAATAAAAGTATACCACTAATAATAGAGGCAAATAATAGTAATCATCATAATAAAATAAGTATTATTATTATTATTGCTTTTGCAGCTAATGCTTATATAGCCCTGCTATGTGCCAGGTGCTATTCTTTGACACACTTGACAGATGGCAGAGCGAGACAGAACCGGGCAGTCTCACACCAGAGTGTGCACTGAAACTTCATGGGTCTACTGCTTCTCAAAAATAATCAAGACTATTTTTCCCTTTTATGTGAGATATAGTGAGATCAAGTGCTTCAGGAATCTGCATGTTTCTATTTTGGTTTCTGATTCTTTGATGACTGCTAAATAATTTTGGAAAAACCTGAGATAACATTTACTGATTTGTTGTGCATTAAATGTATGGCAACCACTGCTAAGCACACTGTTGGATTAGCTCACTGAGGCCCCACGATGTCCCTATGAGGTGACTACTATTATTTCCCCCTTTTACAGATGGGGAACTGTATTAGCTCTCTATTGCTGTAAAACAAATCACCTCAGGGGCACCTGGCTGGCTTAGTCAGTAGAGCATATGACTCTTGATCTTGGAGTTGTGAGTTGGAGCCCCACATTGGGTGTGAAGATTTCTTAAAAATAAAATCTTAACATTTAAACAAAAAAAAAATCTCATGGCTTAAATCCATAGGCAAACCTCATGGCTTAAAACAACACACATTTATTATCTCATAGTTCCTGTGGACTCGAAGTCCAGACATGGTTTACTGGGCCAAGGTCTCACGAGACAGCAGTCAAGATGTCTGCTGAATTGTTTTCTTATCTGGAGGTTTGACTGGAGAAGAGCCTGTTTCCAAATTCTATCAGATTGTTGGCAAAATTCATTTCCTCCAGGGTACAGGATTGAGGGTCCCCGCTTCTGGCTGGCTGCTGGCAGAAGGCAGTTCCTTGACACATGGGCTTTCCCAATGTACCAGTCAGTGCCTTCCAGAGAAATAGCACCAGTAGGGTGGGTGTGTGTGTGCGTGTGTGTGCGTGTGTGTGTGTGTGTGTAAAGATATTCCAAGAAACTGGCTTACATAACTGTAGGGGCTGGCAAGTCTGAAATCCATAGGGCAGACTGGCAAACTGGAAACTCTCAGACAGGAGCTGATCCTGGAGTCTTGAGGCAGAATTTCTTCTTTATTCCTCAGGAAAACTAGTTTCATTTTTAAGGATTTTCAACTGATTGGATGAGGTCCAAATTACCGAACTTAATCTTGACTTAAAGGCAACTCTTGTTGCTATTAACCACATCTACAATTTACCTCCGTAGCAACACCTAGATACGCACGCGATTGAGTAACTGGGGACCATAGAGCCTAACCAAGCTGACACATGACACTCACCATCACATCTAACGTGACCGCTTGCTTCACCAAGCCAGCAAAGAGCGTGGGTTGGCCAACAGGAAGTCATTTTGTATGATGTAATCAATCATGGGAGTGACACCACATCCCCTTTGCCATATTCTATAAAGTTAGGAGCAAGTCCTGTTCTCTGTCCACGATTTAGGGAATAGGATCACACAGGGAGTGAACATGAGGAGGTGATCTTAGACTCTGTCCGCCACAGAAGCTAAGGCTCACCGAGGTTAGGGAACGGCCCAGGACAAGGCAATGGTAAAGCCGGCGGTCTGTAAACCGGAAGCTACCTGCTCTGCTCTTTGCTGGTTCCGTTTCCGTGTGTAGCCCGGATGTTGTGCCCGGGGTTCCTATCTTGCCTTGTACTCTTTCCGCAGAGAACTTGGCCTCTCGTATGTTTAACCATCACATACAGGCTGAGGATGCCAAATCTGGGCCTCCTGGCTCCAGACTGTCTGATTCTCATCTGCCTCTGTTTCCACTTGGGTGCCGGCATGTCTCAAACAGTGTGGTCGGAAGACCCCGGTCTGGTCTCAGCAGCGGCTCAGCCGCCAGCTCTTTGAGGACACTGGCAAGTCCCTGGACCTCTGCCTCTCAGTTTCCTGGACTCCGCCCTTCTCACACCCCCTCATCCAGTCCTCTCGGTTTACTCTCTCTCTCACACACATCTGGCCGCCATGCTCCAGCCTCACTGTCTTTCAGTGAAAACGCTGGAGTAGGCCCTGCTTCCATTCCGTTTCCTTCCAGTCCATTCTGCTCCGCAGCTGGAATGATCACGTCCCCTCCTGAAAACTTTTCAATGACTTTCCCCCGCTCTTGGCATCAAGGGTGGGCTCCTCAGTCCCACCTGCCAGTCCCTGGGTGGTAGGCTCTGGTTCATATCTCCAGCCCCCTTTCCTGGCCACGCAGTTCCACGAAAGCAGAGACTGTGCACCACTGTGGCTCCAGCACCTAGCCAGCCACATCCCTGATAAATTACCGAGCTTATGTGTGAAAGAGTAGGGTGACTCAGGCAACCCTTAAGGTCCCGTTTGTGATTCTTCTTCTTTTTCTTTTAAGTTTATTTATTTTGAGAGAGACAGAGTGCAAGCGGGGGAGAGGCAGAGGATCTGAAGTGGGCTCTGTGCTGACAGTAGAGAGGCTGATGCGGGGCCTGAACTCAGGAATCGAGCCATGAGGTCATGACCTGAGCTAATCTCAGGTAGCCAGGGCATGTTGTTTGGGCCTGTCTCCTAAAAACTGTAACGTGCATCAAAGTCTGAAGTGAATCAACACCTTTCTCCTGGACCATGGAACACTTTAGCTTCATTTATCATTTAATTATATATACATATATATAATTATGTATACATATAATTTACATCCAAGTTAGTTAACACATAGTGCAACAGTGATTTCAGGAGTAGTTTCCTTAATGCCCCTTACCCAATTAGCCCATCCCCCCTCCCACAACCTCTCCAGCAACCCTCTGTTCTCTATATTTAATAGTCTCTTACATTTTGTCCCCCTCCCTGTTTTTATATTATTTTTGCTTCCCTTCCCTTATGTTCATCTGTTTTGTATCTAAATTCCTCATATGATGGAAGTCTATGACATTTGTCTTTCTCTGTGACTAAGTTCGCTTCACATAATACCCTCTAGTTCCATCCACATAGTTGCAAATGGCAAGATTTCACTCTTTTTGATTGTTGAGTAATACTCCATTGTACGTCTATACTACATCTTCTTTATCCATTCATTGTCGATGGACATTTGGACTTTTTCCATACTTTGGCTATTGTCAATAGCACTGCTATAAACATTGGGGTGCATGTGCCCCTTCAAAACAGCACACCTGTATCTTTTGGATAAATACCTAATAGTGCAATTCCTGGGTCTTAAGGTAGTTCTATTTTTAATTTTTTGAGGAACTTCCATACTGTTTTCCAGAGGGTCTGCACCCGTTTGCATTCCCACTAGTGGTGCAAAAGAGATCCTCCTTCTCCACATTCTCACCAACATCCGTTGTTGCCTGAGTTGTTAATGTTAGCCATTCTGACTGGTGTGAGGTGGTATCTCATTGTGGTTTTAATTTTTATTTCCCTGACGATTTATTTTTTATTTTTTAAGATTTTATTTTTAAGTAATCTGTACGCCCAACGTAGTGCTCAAACTTACAACCCCAAGATCAAGAGTGGCATGCTCTACCAACTGAGCCAGCCAGGTGCCCCCTGTGTTGTACAATTTAAATTCTCCTTTTTAACCTCACTGGACATTATTATTGTTTGTATCCTCAATGCTTGTTTGGATTTATGTACATATCTTTTTACTTAAAATTTTTTTTATATTTTATTTATTTCTGAGAGAGAGAGAGAGAGAGAACATGAACAGGGGAGGGTCAGAGAGAGAGGGAGATACAGAATCTGAAACAGGCTCCAGGCTCCGAGCTAGCCGTCAGCAGAGTCTGATGCGGGGCTCAAACCCACGAACCATGAGATCATGACCTGAGCCGAAGTCGGATGCTTAACCAGCTGAGCCACCTAGGCGCCCCTCTTTTCACTTTTTTAAGATTTTTTTTATTGAGATGTCATTCACCACTTTTTTTATTTTTATTTTTTTACTTTTGAGAGACAGCGCACAAGTGGGGGAGGGGCAGAGAGAGGAAGACACAGATTCTGAAGCAGGCTTCAGGCTCTGAGCTGTCAGCACAGAGTTTGATGTGGGGGTTGAACTCATGAACCTTGAGATCATGACCTGAGCTGAAGTCAGACGCTCAACTGACTGAGACAACCCAGGAGCCCTTCATTCACCATTTTAAACGTACAACTCAGTGGTTTTTAGTATATTCACAAAATTGTACAACTGTCACCACTATCTAATTCCATAATATTTTTGTCACCCCAGCATGGAATCCTGGACTCCTTAGCAGTCACTCCCCATTCTTTTCTTCCTGTAGCCCCCGGCAACCACTAACTCACTGCTATCTGTGTCTGTGGATTTGCCTCTTGCAGACATTTCATATAAATGGAATCACACAATATGTGGCCTTTTGTGTTTGGCTTCTTTCATTGAACATAATGTTGTCAAGATTTGTCCGTGTCATACATAACATGTGTCAATGCTTAATTCTTTTTGTGACTGATTCCACTGCATAGACAGGCCACAACTTGGTTACATATTCATTAGTTTATGGACATTTGGGTTGTTTTTACTTTTTGGTTATTATGAAAAACGTCGCTATGAACATTCAAGTGTAAGTGTTCTCCTTCTTGCATCTCAGACCTTCCATGTTTGATCATTTTCCTTTTGCCTGAATTGCATCCTTTAGAATTTCCTCCTGTGAAACTCTGCTAATGGCAAATTTTCTTAGTTTTTATGTTTGAAAATTTACTCTTGAACTCTAGGTCAGAAGTTATTTTTTGAGTAATCTCTATGCCCAACTCGAACTCAGGACTCCAAGATCAAGACCGCGTGCTCCACTGACTGAGCCAGACAGGTGCCCCAGAAAGTATTTTCTGTCAGCATGTTCAATATATCATTCCACTGCCTTCTAGTTTCTATTACTGTTGGTGAGAAGGCTGCTCTTAAGATTTTCTTTCTATATTTGTCATTCTAATTTTTAATGTTTTTTAAAAATTTATTTCTTAGAGAGAGAGAGAGAAATAGAGAGAGAGAGAGAGAGAGACAGTGTGAGCAGGGGAGGGCCAGAGAGAGGGAGATACAGAATCTGAAACAGGCTCCAGGCTCTGAGCAGCTGTCAGCACAGAGCCTGACGCAGGGCTCGAACCCATGAACCGTGAGATCATGACCTGAGCCAAAGTTGGACGCTTAACCGACTGAGCCACCCAGGCGCCCCTATATTTGTCATTCTAAAGTTTCATTGTAATATATCTACCTGTGGATTCTATTTTATTTGTCCTGCTTGGGATTCTCTGGGTTTCAGAACTTGTGGATTGATGCCTCATCAGTATTGGAAAATTCTTAGGTATTAGCTTTCAAATCTTGCCCTTGCCACATTCTCTTGTCATTTCCTTCTAGAGCTGGGATTAAGTTATATTAAACATTTTCAGTGTATCCTCCAAGCCTCTCAACCTCTTTTCTCTTTTTGCCCCTCTTTTCTGCATTCTGGGTCACTTCTGCTCTATATTCTAATGCCTTTCTGGGATCCCACTTTCTCTTAGGCTTTGCCCTGGGAATTTATAACTCTCTTGTCGTATGTTTGTGATATTGTTAAGATTTTAAAAGTCTTTTGTAAAGCCTTTGCAGTTGCTTTCAGTGGGAAGGTTGGTCTGAATAACAGCGCATCATTACTAGAAATGGAAGTCACGATCTCCCTTCCCTGCTGACTCAAACTGGAGCCATTCCCCAAAGAGGCCTCCAATTCCACCTCTTCCAGCAGCCCTTTCCTTCCTGCCCTCTTGAGCCTTCCTACCCCAGAACCAGAACTGATTGTCTCCCATTCAATGGCAGCACTTTGGGGCTTCTCCTGCATTGTTTACTTATCAAATAAATTTATGGATTGATTTATGGTCTCCTACACTAGATAACTAGCTCAGGAAATGCCGGAATTGACCCCCGCCCCACAGGCTCCAGATCCTGGCAAATCAGGGCGTGCAGTGGGGATGGGAGAAAATCAGGTTCAGGAGGTTTGAAGTTGTTTCTGATTCTGACCAGGTATTTGGGAGTGCATTCTAAGACCCCTCCTCCCATGGAGCACCTGGTTAAGCCTCCTCCCATGGGCTCAGTTGGTTAAGCCCCCAACTCTTGGTTTCAGATCAGGTCACCATCTCACAGTTCCTGAGTTCTAGCCGCTTCTGGCTCTGCACTGCCTGTGTAGAGTCTGCTTGGGATTCTCTCTTCCCCGCCCTCCCCCCATAAATGAATAAACTTAAAAAAAAGACTCCTCCCACTAATTGCTTCGTTAAACCCCTGTTGGCTCTTACGCACCTCCTCCGCAGAGTTGGAGACTGCTTGGAGAGGGAGCCTGGGGTCTGGAAACCCAGGATCTGAGATGGACTTGGGGCGGGCCAGGAAACTCGAAGGTGACTGCATTACCTCAGTGCGTCAGTAGGTGGCAGCACACACATACCCATTGCAGCCCCAGGAGCTGCTTGCACACTTCCGGGTCCATCAGGACCTAACTGGGCACTAGGGAGTGTGACTGCCCTAAGTTGGACATAACCCAAGGGCCAAAACAGGATACGGTAAACAACCTCCCCTCCAACCCTCTCCCTGTTCCCTCTCCCCTTGGGTCCCTGGCTACAACAATATCCACCAAACTCCAGTCCAGTGTTTCTTGCCTGCTTAGTCTTGGCCCTTACTCTACCACCTTCTGAAATGCTCTCC
Source organism: Hyaena hyaena (assembly GCF_003009895.1). NCBI lineage: Eukaryota > Metazoa > Chordata > Mammalia > Carnivora > Hyaenidae > Hyaena > Hyaena hyaena. The sequence goes on from NW_024081491.1 coordinate 673,200, forward strand.
CTTTCAATCAGCTCTTCTAACCATTCTCAGCTCAAGAAAAGTTTTTTGAATTGGCTACAATGATCTCAAACTTTATATATGATAATGAGAGCCAAGAAAAGTAGGAGAAAGAAAAGAGTGAGGAAGGACTTGCCTTACTTGCCAAATGTGAGAACAGACCAGGAAGCCTCTGTAATTAAATCGATACTGCATTGATATGGAAGTAGACAAATAGATCAGAAGATCAGAACGGAATAGAGAATCCAAAAATAAGTCCGACTATATAGAAAATTCTATTATATAACATAGGGGGTGGTTTAGTTGATTGGAAAAAATGTAAAATGATTTTGCAATAGCAGGCTTTCCAAACAAAAGAAAATAAAATAAGAGTTTTATCTTATATCCAACAATGAGCCTTAAATTTTTAAATTAAACAATAAATTCATCTTACAGCTAGTAGATAAGTTCTGGAGAGCTAAAGCACAAAATAGTTACTATAGTAAATGGTACTGTATTATAAACTTCAAAGTTGCTAAAAGAATAAATCTTAACTGTTCTCAACTCAAAGAAATGATAAGAAATGATAAAAAATGAAGTGTTAGCTAACATTGCTGTAGTAATCATACTGCAATACATAAATGTATCGAAGCAACACATTGAATACCTTAAATGGGATATGTCTAATATATCTCAAAAAAATTATAAAATCTTGTATGAAAATCTAGGAGTCTGCATATGGTGTAAGAGTGAGAAAATATTGGGGTGCCTGGGTGGCTCAGTCTGTTGAGCATCTCACTTCCGGTCAGGGCATGATCTTACCATTCATGGGTTCCAGCCCTGCATCGGGCTCTGTGCTGACAGCTCAGAGCCTGGAGCCTGCTTCAGATTCTGTGTCTCCCTTTCTTTCTGCTCCTCCCCAGGCTGCTTACACTCTGTGTCTCTCTCTCTGTCTCTCTTTCTCTCTCTCTCAAAAATAAATAAACATTTTAAAAACTTTTTTTAAAAGAGTGAGAAAATATTAACCAAGATTCAAAAACCTGGGGGTGCCTGGGAGGCTCAGTCAGTTGGGTGTCTGACTTTGGCTCAGGTCATGATCTCGCCGGCCCTTGGTTCAAGCCCCATGTCGGGCTCTGTGCTGACAGCTCAGAGCCTGGAGCCTGTTTCAGATTCTGTGTCTCCCTCTCTCTCTGCCCCTCCCCAGATGGTGCTCTGTCTCTCTCTGTCTCAAAAATAAATAAATGTTTAAAAAAATTTTTTTTAAAGATTGAAAAACCTGGAAGCTAATAGAAAAAAACAAATAGGGGCACCTGGGCGGCTCAGTTGGTTAAGCACCAACTCTTGATCTCAACTCAGGTCATGATCTCACGGTTTGTGGGTTCAAGCCCCGCATTGGGCTCTGCACTGATGGCACGGAGCCTGCTTGGGATTCTGTTTCTTCTTCTCTCCGCCCCTATCCCACTTGTGCATACTTGTGCATGCTCTCTCTCTCAAAATAAAGAAATAAACTTTAAAAAGAAAAAAAAATAAATTGACTATGTAAAAGTTAAAAAAACAATCATTTTACAGTAATATGTGTATCAGATCATCATCGTATAACTTAAAATTACACAATGTTATATGTCAGTGATATCTCTCTCAATAAAGCTGGAAAACAAAATTAAAAAGGTTTTTGGATGGGAAAAGAGAACATAAACACAGTTGTTAGGTAAATGGTAGATTTATTTTTAAAACTTTTTTAATGTTTTTAATTATTTTTGAGAGAGAGAGAGAGAGAGAGAGAGAGAGACCCAGAATCCAAAGCAGGCTCCAGGCTCTGAGGTGTTAGCACAGAGCCTGACGCAGGGCTCGAACTCAATAACTGCTTGATCATGACCTGAGTCAAAGTCGGACGCTTAACCGACAGAGCCATCCAGGTGCCCCAGTAAATGGTAGATTTAGAAAAAACAATTGTAATACAAATGGCAAATCATGGGTTAACAGCTCTGCTATGCAAAAATATTTTACAAATCGACAAGAAGACAAACAACCCCATAGAAAAATGGCAAGGTCAAGAGTAGGTAATTCATGGAAAAACAGTAATTTTGAAAAGACTCCAATTCACATGGGGCGCCTGGGTGGCTTAGTTGGTTAAGCGTCCGACTTTCGCTTAGGTCATGATCTCGCGGTTCGTGGGTTCGAGCCCCGCGTCGGGCTCTGTGCTGACTGCCAGCTCAGAGCCTGGAGCCTGTTTCAGTCTGTGACCCCCTCTCTCTCTGACCCTCCCCTGCTCATGCTGTCTCTCTCTCTGTCTCCTAGAAATAAATAAAACATTAAAAAAAAAAAAAAGAAAAGACTCCAATTCACAAGTACACAGGGAAAGGAAGCATCGAGTAACAATAAGTTGTCACTTTGTCCCCACCAGATTGACCAAAATTAAAGGGAGCAAAGACACTACCTCCTGGCAGGCATGTGGAGAAAGGTACACTCTCGGGTGTTATTGGATACTATTTAATGAAGGAGGCAGTGCAGCCTCCCTGGAAAGTAACCTAGCAACATCTATTAAAATTAAAAAAAAAACAAAAACAAAAAAACCTCCTTTAACTGAGTAATCCCAGCCTTGGGAATTCGCCCCATGGAACAAGACTGCCAATACATAGGAACAAGAATACAAAGATGTGTAGTGTAGCATTCATTGCAAAGACACTGGAAACAGTGAATGCCCATCAGTGAATGGCTGAATAAATGTCCATCAGTAAACGGTTGAGCAAATGGTGGCATGGCCATAAAATGGCATATTATGCAGTCTTTTAAAAAAAAAATGAGAGCTGTACCAATGGTCTTGAAGAGCTTTTCATGGGGTATTGTTGAGTAAGATAAGCAAGATGCAGGTAAGTGTGAATGATATGATCCTGTTTCTTTAAAACTACCAACAATAAGGGGCGCCTGGTTGGCTGAATGGAGTTGAGCATCCGACTCTTGATTTTGGCTCAGGTCATGATCAGCCCCACGTCCATGCTCAGCATGGAGCCTGCTTAAGATTCTCTCTCTTTCCCAGGGACTGAATGGCTCAGTCAGTTAAGTGTTCAACTTCAGCTCATGTCATGATCTCACGGTTCCTGAGTTTGAGCCCTGAATTGGGCTCTCTGCTCCTAGTGTGGAGCCCACTTCAGATCCTCTCTCTCTCTCTCTCTCTCTCTCAAAAATAAATATTTAAGAAAATGATTCTTTCTTGCTCTCCCCTGCTCATGTGCATGCTCTCCCTCTAAAATACAATTTTTAGATGTCAGAGACTTTGAGGGTGTTGTTGCCATGTTCCTGTCCATGGTCCCCTAATCTTAGCGGGAGCCCTACATGCTAGGGAGCAAGTTACTTGACAGGCGCCTGGGTGGCTAAGTTGGTTGAGCATCCAACTTCGGCTCAGGTCATGATCTCACGGTTCATGGGTTCGAGCCCCGCATTGGGCTCTGTGCTGACAGCTAGCTCAGAGCCTGGAGTCTGCTTCGGATTCTCTCTGACCCTCCCCTGCTCACGCTGCCTCTCTCTTTCAGAAATAAATAAAAAACATTAAAAAAAAAAAAAGGGGGAGTAAGTTACTTGAGTGACAACCCATGGCATATTTCATGACTTACCGATTTATTAGAGATTTATAAGAACTTTGCATAAGAAAGATAATAAATTGATATTTTCTTTTCTCTTTGAATCTTTCCTCTCTGTGAAAAAGTTGCCAAAAGCAAATCAAAAACCCTTCTGGTGAAAATGTGGAGCCAAGCTGGCGCGGGCTACTCCTTCAACACTAAGACAAGCCGACTCTGGGAGAAACCGAGTCTCCTACATTATGATCCAATTGTGAAAACAAAAGTTCTCTTTGTGGAGCAGAAACAAATATGTTCCCTCTAAACAATGGATTGAAAATGAATTTGATTTATAAAGGAGAAGACTGAAGGCGGGATACTGATTCAGAAATTCTGCAGCGTGCAATAAAAGAAGAGGAAACAGCACAGAATCATTGCCTCCTGTGGTTTGACGGCCAGCCATTGTGAAGGAAAACAATGTACCGAAAGAAATTTCTTCATATTAAGACATATATCTTTGCGTCACATTTATTTATCCTTCTGGATATTTTTATAGCCCTTAATAAAAAGTTTTAGAATAGAGAAAAATAAAATACAATTTTAAAAAATTGCTCTAGGGGACCCTGGGTGGCTCAGTCAGTGAAGTCTCCAACTCTTGGTTTTTGCTCAGGTCACGATCTCAGGGTTTTGTGAGTTCAAAGCCCACATCGGGCACTGCACTGACAGCTCAGAGCCTGCTTGGGATTCTCTTTCCCTCTCTTGGTGCCCCTCCCCTGCATCCAGGCGCATGCATGTGCTCTCTCTCTAAATAAATAAATAAACTTTTTTTTTAATGTTTTATTTATTTCTAGGAGAGAGAGAGAGAGATAGCGTGAGCAGGGGTGGGTCAGAGAGAGAGGGAGTCACAGTCTCTGAAACAGGCTCCAGGCTCTGAGCTGGCAGTCAGCACAGAACCCGATGCGGGGCTCAAACCCACGAACCGCGAGATCATGACCTAAGCGAAAGTCGGACACTTAACCGACTAAGCCACCCAGGCGCCCCATAAATAAACTTTTTTAAAAAACACACACCAAACTTGATGGGTGCATTAAAGAAATGGTTTATGCTGATATGTGGGAAAAATAAGCAAAAATGAAGAGAAATTAAAAGCAGGAAAAATCTATTTCAGATCTTCCATGTTCTTTCATGTCGTCCCCTGTCAAGGAGAGTTGACCTTTTCAGAGTTGCCTCTCTGACCCCACACCGTGCCCCTTACGGGCTCCTTCCTATCCCTATACCTGACTGGTGGACATTGACAATCATATCTACTATCTGACTCCTCCAACGTCTGGGTGGCCCGGGGGTTGCAGGCCATTCTTACTAAATGTCCTAGCATAGTAATCCCCAGGTTAAATATTCAGTAAGTCTCCCTAAGTGATTGCTTCATCACTCAGCCTGAAGAATCTGCAAAGGGAAGGAGGATGTCTTGGCCCCTTTCCTTGTAGAAATTCTTAGAATGGTTGGCCTCAAATATTCATGAGCATCAGAATCATGTTTTGGTGAGTGGGTGTGCTATTTTGATTTGGCAGAACTGGGGTGGGGCACCAAAATCTGCATTTTTAACAAGCACTCCCACGTTATTCTGACCCCATTTTGAGAATCTCTTCTAAAGTCAAGATCCACATAGACAACTGATTTCATTTCCATTTAAATTCTCAGAGATATCTCAGACTCAGCATGTCTAAAGTGCACCTCTTGGCTGGCTTAGATGGCAGAGTGTGTGACTCTTGATCTTGAGATTGTGGATTGAGCCCCAACATTGGGTGTAGAGATTACTTAAAAATAAAATCTTTTTTAAAATGTATTTTTAAAAAAATGTTTATTATTTTTGAGACAGAGAGAGATAGAGCTTGAGGCAGGGAGGGGCAACACAGAATCCGAAGCAGGCTCCAGGCTCCAAGCTGCCAGCACAGAGCCCGACACGGGGCTCGAACCCACAAACCGTGAGATCATGACCTGAGCCGAAGTCGGACGCTCAACTGATTGAGCCACCCAGGCGCCCCTACTTAAAAATAAAATCTTTTTAAAAAAGTAAAGTATACAACTCTTGATACTCTCCAAATTTTTCCACCACCACACAACCTTCCCAATCTCAGCAAATGATTCCACATTCCAACTAGTTACATTGAACATTGAAGTCATTTGTTTATTATTATTATTATTTATTTATTTATTTATTTTTAGGGAGAGAGAGAGAGAGCACAAGCGAGGGAGGGAGGGGGGAGAGAGAGAGTCTTTTTTATTTAATATTTATTTTATTTTGAGAGAGAGAGTGCACATGCACATGAGCACAGAGAAGCAGAGAGAGAGAGGGAGAGAGAAAATCCCAGTCTCTGCACTGACACAGCATGGAGCCTGACCCAGGGCTCAAACTCACAAACCATAAGACCATGACCTGAGCCGAAACCAAGAGTCGGACACTTAACTGACTGAGCCACCCAGGTGCCCCTGAGAGAGAATCTTAAGCAGGCTCCATGCTTAGCATGGATGCTGGACTCGATCCCATGACCCTGGAATCATGATCTGAGCTGAAATTAAGAGTCAGATGTTCAACCGACTCAGCCACCCAGGTGCCCCAAACTTTTGGGGGTTTTTTGAGAGAAAGAGAGAGAGCAAGCGAGCATGTGCACGAAAGCCAGGGAGGGGCAGAGAAGGAGAGAGAGAGGTGTAGAGAATCCCAAGCAGGCTCCATGCTCAGCGAGGAGCCAGGCTCAGGGCTCAATCCCATGACCTGAACAGAAATCAAGAGTCAGATGCTTAACCAATCTAGCTACCTAGGCTCCCTTGTTTTTTTGTTTTGTTTTTTGCTTTTTGTTTTTTAAGGTAATCTCTACTTCTGACGACATGGAGCTCAAACTCACAACTACAAGATCAAGAGTAATATGCTCTAACAACTGAGCCAGCCAGGTGCCCCTGAAAGTCATTCTATTTTTGAAAGTCATTCTTGATCTCACCCTTTTCCTTATCCCCAACATCTAATCCATTATTTTCTTGCCAACTCTTCTTCAAAATGTATCTTAAATTGGGGTCCCTGAGTGACTCAGTCCATTGAGCATCCAACTCTTGATTTTGGCTCAGGTCATGATCCCAGGGTCATGGAATAGACCCCTGAGTTGGGCTTTGTGCTGAGTGTGGAGCCTGCTTAAGATCATCTCTCTTTCTATCCCTGTGTCCCTTTCCCTTTTCCCCTGCTTATAGGCACTCTCGCTCTCTCTCTTAAAAAAAAAAAAATGTATCTTTTTTAAAAATAGTTTATTGTCAAGTTGGTTTCTATATAACACCCAGTGCTCATCTTCACAAGAGCCCTCCTCCATGCCTGTCACAACCCTACCCCTTCCCCCCACCCCCATTAGCCCTCAGTTTGTTCTTGGCATTCAGGAGTCTCTCATGGTTTGCCTCCCTCCCTCTCCCCCACTATTTTTCCCCTTCTTCTCCTCCATGGTCCTCCGTTAAGTTCCTCCTAATCCTCCTATATGTGCAAACATATGGTATTAGTTATTTCGTTCAGCATAATACCCTCAAGTTCCATCCATGTTGCTACACATGGCCAGATTTCATTCTTTCTCATTGCCATGTAGTATTCCATGGTATAGATAAACCACATCTTCTTGATCCATTTGTCAGTTGATGGACACTTAGGCTCTTTCCATGTTTTGGCTATTGTTGAGACTGCTGCTATGAACATTGGGGTACATGTACCCTATGCAGCAGCACTCTTGTATCCCTTGGGTAAATTTCTAGCAGTGCTATCACTAGGTCATAGGGGAGTTATATTGTTAATTTTAAAAAATGTATCTTAAATTGCCTTTTCTGTTTCTATTGCCACCATCTTAGTCCAGATAGTCACCATCTATCACCTCTCATGGAGTTTATTGCTCCAGCAGCTTATTTGATCTCTTACTTCCATTCTTACCCCCTTACAATCCATACTTTACATAAGCAATGATGGATCTCTCTCTTTTTTAAAGTTTATTTAATTATTTGTGAGAGACAGAGAGAGAGAGAGAGAGAGAGAGAGAACTAAAGGGGAAGGGGCAGAGAGAGAGGGAGAGAGAGAATCTCAAACAGACTCTGCACTGTCAGCGCAGAGCCTGATATAGGGCTCGAACTCACGAACCATGAGATCATGACCTGAGCTGAAGTCAAGAATTGGACATTTAACTCACTGATTCACCCAGGCACCCCATCTCTCTCTCTTTTAAAGTAAGCTCTATACAATGTGGGGCTTGAACTCATGACCCCTGAAATCAGAAGTACATGAGTCACATGAGTCACATGTCCTACCAACTGAGCCAGCCAGGCATCCCTGAGGGAGCTCTTGAAAATGTAAACAGGGTCACATTGCTCCTCTCCTGCAAATCTACCAAAGACTTCCCTTGTGTGCAGAGTTAAGTTCCACCTCCTCGCTGTGACTTCCGGGCCCTCCCGTGAGGTGGTCCCTGTCTCTCTTTCCACTTCACCTCTAAATCCTCTTCCCCACCCCTTGCAGTCTCTCTGACTTGGACTGGCTACAGAACACCCAGGGCCCAGTGGAAAACGAAAATGCAGAGCACTTGCTCACAAGTTACTAAGAATTTCACGATGTAACAGTTAAACCAAGGGTGGATTAAACCAAGAGTGGAGCATTGACCCAAGGGTGGAGCCCTTCTGAGTGCAGAGCTTTGTGCTACAGGCCCTGCCTTGGCCTGGAACTGTCTGCCCCAGTTTATAATACCCAGCTCTCAGCTCGAATGTCACCTCTTCGGAATCGGAATCGTCCGCTGAATTTAAAGTAACCTCACCCAGTTCCTCTCAATTATATCACATCACTGGGTATTATTATCTTCTCTGTACTTGGCCCTATCTGAAATGATCTCATTTGTTTACTTGTGTATTGTCTGTCCCCCCCCCCCCCCCCCCCGCCCCAGCTGCCAGAACAGAAACTCAGTGAAGGACCTTCTCAATGATGTCACTTCTGCATCTCCAGCCCCCAGAGCAGGGCTGCTTCAGACGAGGCACACTGCACACGATAAATGTTTGATGAATAAAAGGAATGACTCTGCTGAATAAAGTACTCCAGGAGGCTGAGACAGCATGTTGGCCATCACCACAGAGAAGTCCTACAGCCAGAAGAGTTTTTGTTTTTGTTTTCCATTTTTTTTAAAGATTTTTTAAAAATGTTTATTAAGTAAACTTACCCCCAACGTGGAACTTGAACTCACAATCCCAAGATCAAAAGTCAATGCTCCACTGACTGAGCCAGCCAGGTGTCCCTATTTTTTTTTTTTTGTTTTGTTTTTTGAGTCGCATTTGAATTCCTTCAGGCATTGCAAATAACATAGGGGCTTTCTTCCCACTGTCTTTTTTTAATGTTTATTTTTTGAGAGAGAGAGAGAGAGAGTATGCACAAGTGAGAGAGGGCAGAGAGAGAGGGGAGACAGAATCTGAAACAGGCTCCAGGCTCTGAGCTGTCAGCACAAAGCCCAACATGGGGCTCGAACTCATGAACTGTCAGAGCACGACCTAAGCCGAAGTGGGATGCTTAACCGACTGAGCCACCCAGGTACCCTTTTCTACTGTCTTAAATTCCGATCCCAATTTACACACTTGAGTTCCTGTCTTTTCTCTGGGTGAGCAGGGATGAATGTTTCCCTTTCAAATCTTATTAGCTGTGTGACCAAGAACAAATGATTTGACCTGAGCCTTTCCTCTTCATCTGCCCAATGATGATAACTGTGCTATCAGCTATTTGAAATGAGATTAAATGAACTAACACCCATAAGTTGCATGTAAACACTAAAACGCGTATTAAGTGCTGCCATTACTAGTTTAAGAGAGGCAGTGGTGAACTGGGAAGGACACGGCCTTCTGGTTCTAGATCTTCACCTGTTACATCTATGACCTTGGCCAAGTGACACGACCTGCCTTAGCCTCCGTGGCCTCTCCCACAAAATGGTTGTGTTGGCAGCTACAGCTATTTTACAGTATTGTCGGGATTATCAGAGAAAGTTTGAGATGAAGGTAGGAGTTATTCTTACCTTTCCTTGAAGGAGCTGTGGGACGAAGCCATAGGAAGGGCCCAGGGACAGTCCCTCACGTAACCAGCTCAAAATAAATAAACATTTAAATCTGAGTATTAGATTGTTTTGGTCTCTTTTCTATGTTGCCTTATCCCTCCAATAAGTGAAAGAATAGAGAATTGGCTGGTGTGGACCTTTTTCTTAATCACCGAATTGAATTTTTGGTTTTAATTGAAGTAATATACCTCCATAGGCTAAAAAGTCAAACTATTTTGCATGACTTTTTAATGAAAAAAGTCATCTCGCCCCTAGTTATTATTTGGAGGCAGCTGCTTTCAACTCTTTTAGCTCTTTCTTCCTTATTTTTTTAATCATGCCTCTGTCCAATACTTCTTCATTCTAAATAGTATGCTCATACTAATATTTCTTGATTTTTTTCAAATGTAGATATTATCTATTGAGTTCCCATTATAAAAAAAATTTTTTTTAATGTTTTATTTATTTCTAGGAGAGAGAGAGAGAGACAGCGTAAGCAGGGGAGGGTCAGAGAGAGAGGGAGTCACAGATTGAAACAGGCTCCAGGCTCTGAGCTGGCAGTCAGCACAGAGCCCGACGCGGGGCTCGAACCCACGAACCGCGAGATCATGACCTAAGCGAAAGTCGGATGCTTAACTGACTAAGCCACCCAGGCGCCCCTATTGAGTTCCCATTATGGAAGAAGACTTAAATCTTTCAAACTATCCCCCTTTCCTTTCCTATACCCTCACTATATACTTTTATTAAACATTTTTATTAGATCAATATTCAGTTTGTTTTCTTTTTTGACAGAGAGAGAGAAGGCACAAGTGAGCAAGTGGCCGAGAGAGCATCCCACAAGGGCAGAGAGAGAGACAGAGAAGTGGGGTTCACCTTGGGCTTATGTTTTTTTAACCAGAAGTGGGGCTCCTGCTCACTTGAAGTGGGGCACAAGCTCACCCCAAGTGGGGCTCGAGCTCATCAGATGTGGGACTTGAACTCATGAACTGGGAGATCACGACCTGAACTGAAGTCAGGTGCTTAACAACTGAGCCAGCAGGCGCCCAATATTCAGTTTTTATATTATTGTGACTGTAGATATTTTTCACAGTTAAGCCATGTTATAGAGTAGAATTACTAACTTTAAATTTTTTCCTTACAGGAAAAAATTAAGCCAAGTGCTTAACAACTGATTGACTTGGTGGAGTGTGTGACTCTTGACTTTGGGGTTGTGAGTTCGAGGCCCACATTGGGTGTGGAGGTTGCTTAAAAAAAAATCTTAAAAAAATTTTTTTCCTTATAATATTTTCCCTTGAAGTTAATTTTCTTTTCTTTCTTTCTTTCTTTCTTTCTTTCTTTCTTTCTTTCTTTCTTTCTTTCTTTCTTCTTTCTTTCCCTCATTTTCTATATCCTTATCACTGACTTCCCCCTCTATACACTTTGGAGAAATGGAAATGTCTCTTTCGGACCCACTAGTATTCTAGCAGTATTCTTCCTGGCTGGCCAACAACCTTCCTGGGGCTTCTGTCCTCTTGTTTTCATCTGGATTGGGTGTTTTTAAGCCTGCTGCACACTAGTCATTCTTCAATATGCTCTTCCTTCCTTTTTGCCCCGTTCTTTCTGGAAATTCTGCTATTCAGATATTGGATCGATACTTAATTTTCTTATCTATTCTTTCCTATTCTCATCTGTTCAAAAAAAATCTTTCTTTAGGGCCTATTATGTGTCATTCATTATTCTAGGTGCTAGGGATATAGAAGGGACTAGAGCTAGATATAGGATATAGAAGGACTGAACAAAACCTCTGCTCTCATGGAGTTTACATTACATATTAGGAAGTGGTAACTACTATGGAGAAAAAGAAAATTAGGGAAAGAGGCTAGGAAGTTCAGAATACTGAGCTCCACGATTTTAAATAGGGTGATCAAGGAAGATCTTACTGAGAAACTAACATTTGAATAAAGACCAGAGGATGAGGGGGCAAGCCACGTGGATAAGATATCTTGGAAAGAATGAGGCAGAAAGAACAGCATATACATTAGCCCATACGTAGCACAGGCTGAGGCAGGAGCAGGTCTGGAGGATCACGGTACAGCAGAGAAGTTACTGTGCCCACAGAGGAGGGACACAGGGGGCAGAGAGGAATGAGGTCTGAGAGGTCAGGTGATAGAAGCCTTTGATGTCAATGACAGGGAAAGCCACTGAATGGTTTCAGCAGAAGACTAATCTGATCTAATTGACCTTGTAACGGTACCACCATAGTTCCTTTGAAGATGGTACGGGGTCAGGGTGGGGGCAGAACACTTAGTTGCTATTGCAATGATGAAGGGGAAAGTAAAGATGGCTTGGACCAGGGTGTCTTTCTATTGTTTTCTGGGAGATTTCTGCAACTATTTCCTAACTCTTCTACTGAATTTTTCATTTCTGCTTAAGGTATTTTAACTTTCAAAAGTTCTTAATCTCTGAATATTCTTTTTTTTCTTTTTCTGGCATCCGATGCTTCCTGATGTGGTCCCTTATTTCCTGAGGTAATCTCATATTTCTGTGGATATTGATTACAATTCTTCTGATGGCTTCCTTTATTATTTCCATTATCTCTGGTGCCTCTGAATTACCCTTGCTGTTTTTTTGTTTTGTTTTGGGGTGGCGGTGTCTCTGTCTTACAGTTCCTTTCAACGTCTGGTTATCTTTGGCCATCCATTCATACCTAAGAGCTCCGTGGAAGCTCCGTGTATATGGGGCGTTGGGATGATGGACTTCTTTGTGGGATATCTGGGCTGGAACGTGACCTTCATATGTTGGGGAGACCCCACTCCCACTGCCATTTTTGGTATGTGTAGGTTCTTTCCCCACTAAGCTGGAAGAAGCCCAAGTCTGACCAGAATGTTAGCTTTTACCAAATCTTCTCACTTTCAGCATAGTACCTCTTTCCTTATCTGTGCCAGGTATGTTAAAGTCTCTTTTGTTTAGTCTTTCCAGAGGACAAAGGGATTGAGAGTTCGCTTCCTAAACTGCCTTGTAACGAGTCTGGTTTTCAACTCCATCTACATTCTCATCTTGGTACCTGGTGATTTCAAATCCTGAACCTTTCTGGTACACCTTAGCATTAGTCAACTAGTTTCCTGGCTTCCCCACTCCAGTAATTTGTTTTTTCTATTCTACTAAAGCCATTTCCATTTAGTTATGTTCTCCGGCTTCCAAAATGTTTTCTTTTTTAAAAGATTTTATTTTATTTTATTTATTTTTTTTAATGTTTTTTTATTTATTTCTAGGAGAGAGAGAGAGAGACAGCGTGAGCAGGGGAGGGTCAGAGAGTCACAGATTGAAACAGGCTCCAGGCTCTGAGCTGGCAGTCAGCACAGAGCCCGACGCGGGGCTCGAACCCACGAACCGCGAGATCATGACCTAAGCGAAAGTCGGACGCTTAACCGACTAAGCCACCCAGGCGCCCCTAAAAGATTTTATTTTTAAATAATCTCTACACCCAATGGGGGCTCAAACTTACAACCCTGTGATCAAGAGTTACATACTTTACTTACTAAGCCATTCAGGAACCCCTCCAGCTTCCAAAATGTTGTTGACATCTCTTCCCTGCTGTTGTTTTCCCTTCTTCAGGTCTCTTTGTCCATGTGAGTTTACTGCCCTTATCCTTTGTCATTTTAGTGTTTGGGAGAGGGAGAAGGGGTGTATCTATATGTTTCAACCTGCCACACTTTTACCCTCAAGTCTCTTTACAATGTTTACATTCTGTGTTCTGCCTCTCCTTGATAGTTCTTTTCAGAGCTTAAAATTGTAATTTGTTTGGACTGGGGTTGGGTGGGGCAGAGAGTAACAAAGGAATAGAAGACACAAGTATTTATATTCCACTTGACTCCTGTAAGGGCTATTTTCCATTTTATGATTTCTGTCAACTACTCTTCAAAAGCAGGGAAGTTTTCACACCTCTTCTACATTTTATGTATTTTGGCTAAGGGAGCTGGAGGGCTGGGTGGGGTCCTCAGGAAAGCCATAGGATGGAAAAATCTGATTCATAACCCACACAAAGTCATTGCCGGTCATGGGCAGTAGAGATTACCAACTTTAATTTCCTTATTTTATAAAAAGGAGACGGAAACCCAGAGAGCTTTAGTTTATTTGGATCGACTTTGGTCTCCTGAAAAATATTTACTCTAAAAATTTCCTAAAAATGGCAACTCTTGGGGGACCTGGAGGGCTTAGTTGAGGATCCAACTTTTTTTTTTTAAATGTTTTATTTATTTCTAGGAGAGAGAGAGAGACAGCGTGAGCAGGGGAGGGTCAGAGAGAGAGAGGGAGACAGAGAATCCGAAACAGGCTCCAGGCTGAGCTGGCAGTCAGCACAGAGCGCGACGCGGGGCTCGAACCCACAAACCGCGAGCTCAGGACCTAAGTGAAAGTCGGACGCTTAACCGACTAAGCCACCCAGGCGCCCCGAGGATCCAACTCTTAGTTTCATCTCAGGTCATGATCTCACAGTTCACGGATGGGACTGAGTCTCAAATCCGGCTACGCGATAACACAGAGCCTGCTTGGGATTCTCTCTGCCCCTCCCCTTCGTGTGCCTGTGCTTTCTCTCTCTCTCTCTCTCTCTCAAAATAAACATTAAAAAAGCCAACTCCTAACAGTTAAAAGGCCTTTAAATCTAACATTCCCTTTGCTCTAAGCCTCTGGGCCCCATGCTATTCCTAAAAGTCAAAGATCATTTTAGAGATCTCTGAAATGCACTGCACCTTGTTTTATTTTTTTTTGTAGCACTCGTTAATATTTAAAATTATGTAAATATTTTACTATTTATCTGATTTTCTCCACTGCAACGTAAGTCCTATGAGAGAAGCGCTCGTTCCTGTCTCGTTAGCCACTTAATCCTCAGAGCAAGCCAGTATTCGAAAGGAGCTAGTCTGGTCCCAATTCCGCGTTTTCAACCACTACATCGCGTTGCTATTTAGTGACTAAAGCTGAGGATGAGCGTCTGCACACACAGGGAAACAAGAGGGTAAGAAAATATACCGCACTCGTACACGCGAGCAGGTGGAACACATCCGGACACAAGCGCATTGTGCCCCCATGACCTTTCTTTCCGGAAGCGCTTGCTGCTCTCGGGCGCGAACGCGCACGCGCGGCCGCCTGGGTCGCTCTGGGCCGTGAGAGGAGAGGGGACTTAAGGGAAGGTTCCGCCTCCAGGGCCGCAAGGCGCCTGCGCCTGGGGGGCTCCGTTCTGGACGCTCTTTCTCGCTTCCTCCCTCCCTCGCCTGCGCGCGCCGGGTGGGCGTGGGAGGAGGCGGGGAACTGGGGAGGCGAGCGAGGGGGCGGGTGTCGCGGGAGGGAAGGAACGAACCGGAGAGCTTCGTCCTAAGAGGAGCGAAGGCGGCAAAATGGCGGACCGCTTCTCCCGCTTCAACGAGGACCGAGACTTTCAGGTAAACACGGGCGTCGCCGAGGATCCGGGAAGGCGCTGGCCCAGCCGGGACCTCCTCCTCCCCCCCCGCTCCCATCTCTTTTCCTTCAGGCTCCGCTCCGGATTATGAACCGGCTCGCTCTGCTCCCGCCTCCCAATTCTTCAAGGGGCCTCCCAGCTTGAGGCGAGGCCCCGTCTGCTTTCACTTCGTATTCTCTTACCTGTTAAAACTTAGGCCGCCGCATTGGCGGCCTCGGCCTGCTTGGGTGGGTTTCGGAAGCTCGGGCCGCGGACCGTGCTCCCCTCGGGTCCTCCCGGCCTGCGGAGGCGTCGGGCGGGCTCCCGGGAAGAGGGGGGTGGGGAGAAGAGAGGTGGGTTGGGAGGTCTTCGGGCGAGTGTTGCTCAGACCGGGGCTCACGAACTCCTGGGTTTTGCCCGCTCGGCCCTGCTTGGGCTCGTCCTTCGTCCATCCTCACTCACTATGATAAATCCCTTTCATTGTCTTGTCTTCATTTCTTCCCACGGAAGAGGGTGCGTTAGTTACCCGACGCCGTCTTGGTTGGTCAAACATAGAAATTTCCGGGCATAAACGTTGTTGTTGTTATTAGGCCGTTAGTTTTGCTTGGAAAACAGTCAGTTGTCGGACTGTGGGCGCCTGAAGCCCGGCCCCCGTCCTACCTCGAACGATGTTTAAGAAGCGTAATGATAATGGACTTCCTAAGCGTGTGATAACTAGCGCCACAAGCTTCTTTTTTCCTTTCTTTAGTTGCAAACGTTGTATGGAAAAACGTCCTCGTGATGGCAGGCATTATTGAGCAAAACAAACAAACAAAAAAAAGCCAAATTAGAATAACTCGGCTTTGGGGTGTTTAAAAATCCTTCCCGTTGAGCATTGTTCCCGCAGAAATCTCGGCGACCAGAAGGGATTTAGTAGAGCTTGGCTATTTCTAGGGTAAAGTACATCCTTGGAGTGTCAAAGAAACCACCGCATTACTACCGCATATCCTGGCAACAGCAATTTGGGTCAGGGGAGGAACATCCCAACTCGTTTTTATCCCGCTGCGGATCTTTCTCTGAGTATCAACACAGGATACTCTAGATGTGTTTCAGAAGGCGATTTGAAGGGTTCGAAATTCCCCGAAATGATTGGGTTGGTAAATAAACAGGTAAAGCGGTTAACCCAACATTGTTAACAGTCTAGTGCATATAGAACGCTTGTTGAGAAGTTTTGCGGCAGTAAGGGACCTGGGGGCTGTTGAAAAGCCCTGAGATCATGCGCCTGCTGTATAGCTGCAGCACAGGACTGGATCTCAAGGTGTTTTAAGAATCTAACGCAGGTCCAGGGAAGTTGAAGCAGTTCCTGTATAGCCATTCGGTTCCTGAGAAAGATTGTTTTTTAGGGAGAATCGTAAAATGGGAGCAGGCCCAAAGATGTGTGGGTTTTATTGGCTAATTTTTAAAGAGACATGTTGTCAACTAAAATCCTCAATTGCTTTTCAGAGGAGGGAATTTCAAGGTGACCTAATAAAATTGAAAATAGATAATATGGACAATTAAGTTTGAAGGGAAAATGGCTGTCAACCCCAGAAGTTCAGCAGGCTTAAACAAACAGCATTTGCAGAGCCCTGAAAGAATTTGAAAATTGGATAGCAGATTTTGAGTACTGTCACCTGAAAAAATTGAGAAAGCCTCTCTAACTTTTCAAGTAAGAGTTCTTTCTCTCATGCTTTGGTTGGGTTTATGTAAAACCTGGTTGGTAGTCCTTTGAGCATAGTACGTTTATTTGAAGTTTATTTCCTGCTTGTATGTTGGAATAACCAACTCCTGCAGTATTGAAGCAGTCAGGAAAATGCAGGTTTTTAAAAATTCAGATGTCCTAATATTACAGGTATAATAGGGTATTGGGAATGAAAACCTTTTAGACAATTATAAGATGTTACAACTTTTGTAAATTATTGTACTGACATTTCTAAAAAGCATCCATTCATTTAAAAATGCTTAAATGGGGCACCTGGGTGGCTCAGCCTGTTTAGTGTCCAACTGCTGATTTTGGCTCGGGTCATGGGATCAAGCCCCATGTCAGGCTCTGTGCTGAGCTTAGAACTGCTTAAGATTCTTTTCTCTCCCTTTGCCCCTCTTTGCTGTTCTCTTCTTTCTCTAAAGTAGAAAAAAAAATAGAGTAGTATTTTTTTCTGGATATTTTGATGAAAGGAAAAAGATTGATTCTCATTAATATGGTTTTTCAATTAACTTTATTGAGAGGAAATGTAATAGTATGCTCCTGAATATAGTATATCGGAAACAAATTTCAAGGTTGGGTTATTCAAAATTAAATGTGGCCTCTTTTTTTTTTTTTTTAATTTTTTTTAATGTTTTATTTATTTCTAGGAGAGAGAGAGAGACAGCGTGAGCAGGGGAGGGTCAGAGAGAGAGGGAGTGACAGACTCTGAAACAGGCTCCAGGCTCTGAGCTGGCAGTCAGCACAGAGCCCGACGCGGGGCTTGAACCCACGAACCACGAGATCATGACCCAAGCGAAAGTCGGACGCTTAACCGACTAAGCCACCCAGGCGCCCCATATGTGGCCTCCTTTTAAGGTTTTAAGTGATAAAAGAGGTGAAGCCATTGAATACACTTGAAAACAAATCCCAAGTAGGTTTCCAAAGTGCATAGATCCTGTTGCTTTAAACAGATCTACTTACAGTACTAGAGATTTTTCTGTGCGTCTTCTCTGGTAAGTTCTAGGTGACTATCGTTTTCTTTGCCTTTAATTTGGCAAGATAATTTAGAAGTATAAAATTTCACTCTTTGCCAATTTACCATCGAGTGCACATTTTGGAGAGTTTATGGTATCTTGAACTTAGTATTGAGTCAGAAGTGTGGTCACTAATTTGTAAACACCTGAAGTTTCAAAGGTGTTTTGTATAATAGTGAAGAGCTTAATTAACTGGTATGCTGCCTGGAGCACTTATGAATATAAGGAGTAACCATTACCAGGGACCACACATTTAAACATTTTCAGTAAGTTTATTTTTTATTTTGTTTTGTTTTTAAAAGCTTATTTATTTTAAGAGAGTCAGAGAGAATGTGCACAAGTGAGCACAAGTGAGTGAGGGGCAGCGAGAGAGGGAGAGAGAGAATCCCTTGCAGGCTCTACACTGATAGTGAGGCTTGAACCCACAATTTGTGGGATCATGACTTGAGCTGAAATCGAGTCTGATGCTTAACCGACTGAGCAACCCAGGTGCACTTCAATAACGTTATTTTAATAATAAATAGGTACCATTCTACAGGTTTTATGTGTATTAGCTCATAATCTTCCCAATAACCCTATGAGGTAGGAACTACTAACGCCCGTTTTCAAATGAGGTATTTAAGGCACAGAGAGTTAAATAGCTGGCCAACTACGTACAGTGGATAAATGGCAGAGCCTAGATTCACACTCTGGCTCTTAGACTCTTGAACCTGTGCTCATGATCATTATCTCCACTAGTAATTACGTATTTTATGTAACTGTAATTTGAGTCATCAAATATGGAGGGTAAACTTCTAGGTCACAAAGAATAAGTGAGTTTTTAGAGAGATGACACAAGTAGTTTTTACTATGTTCTCTTTTGTCCAGATCTGTTTCTTGGTCTCCCCGGGCCTTCTAAGGAGACACTGACAGTGATGAGTTATACTCACATAGAGGATATATTAACTTATTTTAGTTAAGACATTCTTTTGTGTAGTCTTTTTAGGTGATTTTTTTGATCTTTGGAATTCTTCGTAATTTAGGCTGATGTATTTATTTTTTTTTAATGTTTAACTTTTGACTACTGCTTTAAGAATCTGACCTCAATTTCTGAATGAGACATGACTTCTGCCTACATTTGCCAGGTTAAGGCGTATTTGTTCACAGATTGAAGTGTTAACACAAACTAATGGAAAATATGTAGTATAGTTTAAGATATAGGTGTATTCAGTACTTTGAATTACAGGTTCACTAAAGAAAGTTTTGTTTGTACAGCAATGTGCAACCATAAGATGTTAAGATCTCAGCATTTAGCGATTGTGCAGCTATTAATGGTGACTCTGCTGAATGCTATGAAGAGATACGTTCTTTAGTTTGTGTTCTTGCAGAGGACTGGTGATTTAAAGTAGCCTCTCTTCACTTTTTGTTCTGAATGTATTCTGCATTAGATTTCTAATGAAAAAGAGCTATGATAATAGATCATTGAGTAATAAAAAATGAGAGAAATATCTTAAGGCTCATAATAAAAAATAAAATTACCCAAGGGTTTTGTACAATCTATGTAAGTAATCATAGTGCTAAATGGCAGTAAATGATGTATTACTTTTATGTAGTATGTTTGTAGGATTCTTCTAGGTGCTTCACGTATGATACCAGGATGTGACCTTCAGGTAATTCTGAAGTTGAGACCATTAATAAGGAAGTTACAGTTTTCAAGTACTTAGGGCACAGAAGCATGTTAGTATACTTTCTGTGGTGGTGTCTTGTAATAAAATTTTCATTTTAATGCAGACATGCCAGAAAGGACACACGGGCAAGTGTCCTAATCTCTGTTTCCTGGGTCTCCTATCGTCTGGAAGAGATGCCACTAGCTATGAGAATCAATGTCTGTTTTGCTTGGGATACTAAAACTTAGGCAAAATCATTACTACTCCCTTTCTCAACACATTATGATACGTGGAAAGGATTGGAACCAAGGCTGTACCAGTTTCAAAATACTGATGGTAAATTGGCATGGTTATTAGCAAATGCAAACTTTTTCATTAGTATATTCTCAGGGGATGAAGAGTTACCATGTAAGGGCAGCTTAGCTTAAGGGAAAGCTCTCTGGTGGTGATTTGAAGGATACAGGGTATATATTCAAGGTGTTTGAAAAGGGACATTTCAGGGAAAAACATCACAGAGAAAGACATTTATGGGTTGCATTGGAGGAGAATGGGGTTGGCAAGAATTGTGATCACAGGGTTTCGTGTGATGGTATGCTTATTTGTTTTAAAAGTAGCCATGGGAGATGAAGAAGAAACAGATCTAGAGGAATATAGTATTAGGCTGATGATTTACAGCGCTGTTCTAGTGCCATCAGTGTTCTAGAAGAATAGGTGTCCTTGTTGTATTCCTTCCTTTTATCCTCTACATATCACACAATTCTCACTAGAGTACTGCAGAGGGATTCTTTTATCACATTTTCTCAAGTCTTTATGATAAATTATGTAACCACGACGCCTGGTGGCTCAGTCAGTTAAGCATCCAACTCTTGACTTTGGCTCAGGTCATGGTCGCAAGACTCCTGGGTTCAGCCCACTGACAGTACAGAGTCCGCTTGGATTTCTCTCTCTGCTCCTCCCCTGC
The DNA here is from genome assembly GCF_003009895.1 of Hyaena hyaena. NCBI lineage: Eukaryota > Metazoa > Chordata > Mammalia > Carnivora > Hyaenidae > Hyaena > Hyaena hyaena. The sequence continues at coordinate 693,557 of NW_024081491.1, forward strand.
TTGTGTGTGCACACTCATTCTCTCGCTCAAAAGAAATAAACTTAAAAAACACTATAAATTATATAACCAGGATTAAAAATTGTGACTTAATTTTTTAAAGATCTATATCATTAGTTATCCTGATTCTGCTGCTTTGTAGCTGAGATATATTTCTATATAATTTCTGTCTATTTGGGTACATGATGAAATGAAAAATGGACAGTATTTTCTTGTCAAGATTACCATTTTCTGGGGTACCTGACAGGCTCAGTTGGTGGAGCATGCAACTCTTGATCTCAGGGTGATTAGTTTAAGCCCCACATTGGGCGTGGAGTCTGATTAAAAAAAGAAAAGGAATAGAAATTCATGAGATCTTGAATTATGTATTTGAAACCCATGTAGAGATTTCATCTTTTTTTCTTATGACTTAATAATTTCTAATATTTTATTAATAAAAATGGGTTCCAGCTTGAGGTTGACATCCCGTTCTTGAATTCTGTTAAAATTCTTTCCCTGAAAACAGCTTGGTACTTTTGCTTGTGTGTCTGGCATTAAGTCTCTTTTCATATTAGCATTGCCATTTAGCATTAAGTGAAAGCTGACTCATGGTTAATTACCAGAGGAATTACAAATGAGCACCACAAATACTGAAAGAAGTCATTGATTTGATATTGCAGCAAATACCAGAAGATGTTGTAATGATTTTCCAGTTATAAAAAGTGAATTGTCTATTTAACTGTAGAAGTCCAACCAAATGTGCTTAATGCATTGTGTTAGTCAATGCAAAAATTTAAATATATCCAGCTAAAAGGATATATTGTACTGTTATGCTTATACTAAATGATTTCTTTGGGATTTAACAAATGTGTTTGGTATCCTAACACTTAATACAGGAATTTATGGAAGGAAAAGTAGCTAAAGTTGCTCTGGCATTGTACGTAGGTTATAGCATGCAATATTTTTTTTATTACAAATAATTCTTTTTTTTAAATGTTTTTATTTATTTCTGAGAGAGAGAGAGACCGTGTAAGCAGGGGAAGGTCAGAGAGAGAGAGGGAGACACAGAATCCAAAGCAGACTCCAGGCTCTGAGCTGTCAGCACAGAGCCCGACGCAGGGCTCGAACCCACAAACCCTGGAGATCATGACCTGAGCTGAAGTCTGACGCTTAAACGGACTGAAGCTCCCTGAGCTACACAGGTGCCCCAATAATTCTTTTTTAGTTATGTATTTTGAGAGAACACAAGAGCTTGAGCTGGGGAGGGGCAGGGAGATGGGGAGAAAAAGAACCCCAAGCATCACCGCAGAGCCTGATGTAGGGCTTGGACTCAGAATTGTGAGATCATAATCTGAGCCAAAGTGAAGAGTCTTTTTTTTTTTTAAGATTTTTAAAAAATGTTTTTTATTTATTTCTGAGAGAGAAAGACAGAGAGAACGTGAGCAGGGGAGGGTCAGAGAGAGAGGGAGGTACAGAATCTGAAACAGGCTCCAGGCTCTGAGCTGGCTGTAAGCACAGATCCCGACGCGGGGCTCGAACCCACAAACCATGAGATCATGACCTGGGCCAAAGTCAGACACTTAACTGCCTGAGCCACCCAGGTGCCCCAGGTATATCTCTTTTCCCTTCTTTGTCCTGCCACTACAGTTTCTGTTGTTATCTGGACATACTAGACTCTTATTATTCTTGTTTTTGCATATACTCTTATCTGTCTGGAATTCCTACTATATTCAGCTCAGTTTTGGTGTCACCTCTGACATCTTTGATACGCAGAGTTAGTTACTCCATTTTCTGTGCTCCCACAGCACTTTTGTAATTTTTCAGTAATAGCACTTTTACTTGTAACAGTGGCAGCTAACAGTATGCAGTCCTTACTCTGTTGTGTACACCATTATCTCCCATAATCTCCCAGTAAGGCAGGTCCTATTACCCCCATTTTATAATGAAAAACTTAGCCAGATCGCATGGCTGGCAAGTTGAAGAGGTAGCTTTCAGGTAGTTTTTGAATCAGTCTCAGCCTTTAATCATTGTGCTTTTACCTCTACTGCTGTATACTTCTTATAATTTATCTCCTCACACCAGACTTAGAATTCCTTGAATGCAGAGTCTTTGTTTTATTCATATTTTTGTAGCATTAAGCCAGAGTATGCACTTAGAAGTTGCTCAGATATTTGAATTAATGGTTAAGTAAAGTCAGATATCTTAAGAAGAGGCTTAGTAGAGTCTGGGAAGAATGTAGACTTGGGGACTTAGCTTCCTGCTGTGCTGTGGATTATCTAGGGTGAACTGTTACTTTCTGTGATATCTTATAAAGCCAGTTGAGGGGTATTTCAGGTATGTATTATGGTCTGTTATAATTTCATTTTATTGCATATTGTATATAATTACATCAATCATCTTTTAGTTGTGAGTTTCCTTTTCTGTGACACATTGTTTTTCTGTGAACTAGGACAAAAGTTCTGTCAAACTTCTGAATAGAGATCTGTCATACCAGCCAATGGTAAAAGAAATAATATATGTTACTATGGGTCCCAGATGAATTCTGGAGACTGTTGTGTCCCTATCTTTTTGAATATGTCAAGAATTTTTTGCTGTATTTTCATGCATTTCTGAAAAGGGTTGAAAAAAGTTTGAATTCTTCTGTGGAGTTTTTTAAAGTTGCTAATTTTTCAGTGTTGTGCTTTTTTTAAGAAACCTTTTCTTTCTTGTTCTAGTTGAATTATCCAGAAAATTTGATGTCAAACAGGTGTGCATGTATTTTTAGACTAGTATGTGACTGTTCATACCCTTGACCCAGTGTAATATGTTTTCAAGTTCTTAGTTGTTTGCTGAGATTGCTAGCCAAGTATCTTTCCTACCAATTTATGTAGAATTAAGTTTAATAAATGAGTTTTTCTCTGGGTATTGACTGGTCTCAACGGTGCTTTAAAATAATTATAATTTTGTACCTCTTTAAACCTCACAGCCTATGTAGTAATGCTGTAGTATAATAATCTGGATTTTACAGCTGAGGAAACCAGCCTAGGCCTAGACAGATTTAGTAATTCACCCAAGGTGATACAGCGAGCAGATGGTTGTGATTTGATTTCTGGTGACTCTGGTTTCAGAGATCTTTGGTTTTATAAGAGTATACTGGAAGCCATTGTAAATCAGACTGCGTGATTATGAAAACAATACTGAAGAATTGGGGGGTTTGAGGAGTTGACCACAATGATGTTTCTGTCAACTTTCTAAGTGGAAATGAATTTTAAGTATACTGATAAAATGACACAATTATTCCCTAGAATGTTCATTTCTTCTTTATAGGGTTTTTCCTCCTGAGACGTTTTCTTTCTGAATTGTTCAGGATAATACTAGAATTAGTTTATCTGGAATGAATAGGGGAGAGGGGACAGAGCTGAAAGTCTCTATTTGGTGACAGAGGAGGACTGGTTTTGTTCATAGATGGAATGTGAAGCTATCCTGTATGGCTTTGTCTGCTAAACATGCCATTTTTTGTCTATGGTAGGTAAAATCAGCATCATTATATGTTTTGAAATTAGAAAGTCCAAATTATGAACAAGTATGTTGCTTGAGTTGTAAGGTCGGGCTATGATTAATATATCGTCTTAGTGACATTAGACAATCTCTAAGGGAATAATCTTAAGTACAGTACAAAAGATAAGTTTTGTTTGGGGAGATTTGAAGCAGAGAGAGACAGGAACATCTATAATATGCAGCCTAATGGCCAGAGCCAGGTGCTAAAAGATAGGGCCAGCATTGAGTGGCACAATATACTGCCAAAGATAAAACTACTTTAAACTTGGCTCATACCTAGTTTAAATGGGAAAAGTCAGACAGGATTTAAAACTTTAATCTGTATAATCCTTGTGTTAAATAATTGATTTGACTGTTGATCAGATGTCTTGGATCCAGTGACTTTGACTATGAGTAATGTTTTTTCATTAATTTTTTGGGAGGAAATTGTGTTAAATTTTAGTAGTCCTAGTTAGATGGAAGAGAATATCACCTCTTTAAGTCTTAAATATTGTGTGTTGTTGAGACTATGCGATGTTTATTATGTTTAAACATTTTTTTAATGTTTATTTTTGAGAGAGAGACAGAGAGCAAGAGTGCACATGCATGAGTTGGGGAAGGGCAAAGAGAGGAAGGAGACAGAGGATCCAGCCACACTGACAACTGATAGCAGAGAGCCTGACGTGGGGCTCAAGCCCATAGAACCATGAGATCATGACCTGAGCCAAAGTTGGATGCTTAACTGACTGAGCCACCCAGGCATCCCTGTTTTCTGTGATTTTTAAAGAATTGTCCTGATAATTTCCTCTTCTCTGGTTTTAATTTTCCCTATGGGATTGTATAAATTCCAAAATCAGCACTGGTGAGCAAATAACAAGATTCCACTTATATGGATAAATTTAGGTCAATCCCTGTCTCTATTTATACTTAAATGATCATCACAGCTAAATTTGTAATAGAGAAGGTTCCACATTTGTCTTGTGCTTGGAAGCAGAATCCTTGACCTATAAGGAACTATAGAGTTACTGTGTATTTTAATGACATGCAGGTCAGCCAGGTTCTATTCATTTATTATTAGACCTACCACAAGTTGAAGCCTTTTTTTTTTTTTTTTTTTGAGACAGGCAGTTGAAGGAAAGTCTGTTGGGTATATGTATACGTGTGTGTACATTTTAAGATCTGTTTTCCTTTAAAGTGAAATTGCTTCTGGGGCGCTTGGGTGGCATGTGTCTCCCTCCCTCTCTCTTTCTGCACTTATCCCACTTGTACTCTCTCAAAAATAAATAAACCTTAAAAAATTTTTTTAAATGAAATTGCTTCTAGTCAGGTCCTTTTGAATTTAAATTTCTTTTCTTTTCTTTTCTTTTCTTTTCTTTTCTTTTCTTTTCTTTTCTTTTTTCTTTTTTTCTTTTCTTTTCTCTTTTCTTTGTCTCCCTCCCTCCCTACCCCCTTTCTCTCTTTCTTTCTTAAGATTTTTAAGTAATCTCTATACCCAGTGTGGGGCTTGAACTCACAGCCCTGAGACTAAGCATCACTGGCTCTACTGACTGAGCTAGCCAGGTGCCCTGAACTTAGATTTCTGATCACCATAAATGAAAAACTATATTTCAACTATGACAGCACATAATATGTAGAAAGGAAGAGTTGATTTAGGCATTGGAGTGTTTCCAGCAGTCATTAAAAATAAATTTTAGGGGGCGGGGGCACCTAGGTGGCTCAGTTGGGTTGAACGTTCAACTTCGGCTCAGGTCATGATCTCACGGTTTATGAGTTGGAGCTCCAGATCAGGCTCTCTGCTGTCAGCGCAGAGCCCACTTTGGATCCTCTGTCCCCCACCCCCCCCCCAACTTTCTGCACCTCCCCCGCTCACACTCTCTCTCAAGAAAACAAACATTTAAAGTAAGTTTTAGGAATACTCTAATATAGGATCTGTAATTTTTCACTAGGATAACTATGTTATGGTTTATTCCTTTTATCCTGGCATATTTAGTCCTGGCATATTTAACACACCCTTTTACTCTAAAAGTGCCCTGGTTTGCCTGACACATTTTGTGATCATCCTAGTTCTGATGGGATTTGAGAACTCTAAATGGGATTTTGAAAGCAGGGTAAAGCAGAAATACTTCTCTTAAAATCCCTGTTGAGGACTCCACATAATCAAAGGCCATATTGACCATTTTTGGAAAGAATGATTTTTTTTAAGTTTATTTTTGAGAGAGAGCATGAGCACAAGTGGGGGAGGGGCAGAAGGAGAGGGGAGAGAGAATCCCAAGTTCTGCATTGTTAGCACAGAGCCCAATGTGGATCTCAAACTCACAAACTGTGAGATCATGACTTGAGCTGATATCAGAGTTGGATGCTTGGGGTACCTGGGTGGCTCAGTTGGTTAAGTCTCCACTTCAGCTCAGGTCATGATCTTGGGGTTCATGAGTTTGAGCCCCGTGTTGGGCTCTTTGCTGACAGCTTAGAGCCTGGAACCTACTTCATATTCTGTGTTTCCCTCTTTCTCTGCCCTTCCCCTGCTTGAACTCTCTCTCCCCCCAAAATAAACAAAAACATAAAAAAAAATTAAGTCAGATGCTTAACCAACTGAGCCACCCAGGCATCCCTCTTTTTTTTTTTTTTTTTTTTTTTTTTTTGTAAACTCTACCCCTAACATGGGGCTCAAACTCAAGACCCTGAGAACAAGAGTTGCATGCTAATGGGGTGCCTGGGTGACTCAGTTGGTTAAGCCTCAGGCTCTTTTTTTCTTTTTTTTTTTTTAATGTTTATTTATTTTGAAAGAAAGAGACTACAAGCTGGGGAGGGGCAGAGAGAGGGAGAGAGAATCCCAGCAGGCTCTCTACTGCCAGCCCAGATCCGATGCGGAGCTAGAACTCATGAAACGTGAGATCACCTGAGCCACCCAGGTGCCACAAGCCTCCACCAACTCTTGATCTCCGCTCTGGTCTTAATCTCAGTGTTGTGAATTAAGGCCTGTGTTGGGCTCTGCACTGGGGTGAAGCCTGCTTTTTAAAAAAGTTTAGTAAGTCCAAGTTCATCAGGATGACTTGGAAAAAAAATGGGTATGGGCAGAAAGAAGCAGGAAATAAAAAATATATTACTATTATCATGAGCACCACCACCATTACTATTATAGTTTGTGCCCTTGGGGGTTTAAAGTCAATTTTATATTCTTTACATTCCTTCCTCTTTTTTTTTTTTTTTTTTTTGCTTTTCTAGTACAACATTCAAAAGGGACAAATGGATTCAAAGTGAAAAGTAAACCACTTAATTTTCTCAAAGACAGCCACTATTTCCAATTACATGTGGATTCTTTTAGACATACATAATATGTATACACACAGGCGTTCTCCACTCTTTCCCCAAAGAGTAGCATGTAAACACATCTTTCAGCACTTTGATGTTTTTTTTCTCTTACTGTGTTGAGATTATTGCATAACTAAAAGGTTTTTGTTTTTTATTTTTATTTTAAGCAAGTTTTTTTAAGGTTTATTTTTGAGAGAGAGAGAAAGCAAGAGTGAGGAGAGGGGCAGAGAGAGAGGGAAACAGAATCCAAAATGAGTTTTGTACTGCTAGCAGAGAGCCTGATGTGGGGCTAGAACTTATGAACCATGATATCATAAAACCTGAGCTGAAGTTGGACACTTAACTGACTAAGCCACCCAAGTGCCCCTATTTTAAGTCTTCTGTTTTATTTATTTATTTATTTATTTTAAATATTTTTTTAATTTATTTCTAGGAGAGAGAGAGAGACAGCGTGAGCAGGGGAGGGTCAGAGAGAGAGGGAGTCACAGACCGAAACAGGCTCCAGGCTCTGAGCTGGCAGTTAGCACAGAGCCCGACGCGGGTCTCGAACCCACGAACCGCGAGATCATGACCTAAGCGAAAGTCAGACGCTCAACCGACTAAGCCACCCAGGCGCCCCTTATTTATTTTTTTAAATGTTTGTTTAACTTTGAGAAGGAGAAAGAGCGCACACGCGAGTGAGGGGCGAAGAGCCGGACAAAGAATCCTAAGCAGCCTCCGTGCTGACACTTGTGAGCCCGATAAGGGCTTGAACTCACAAACCGGAGATTACGACCTGAGCTGAAGTTCAGTGCTTTCTTACCCTGACTGAGGCATCCAGTCGCCCCAAGCATTAAGTTTTAGACTTATGGAATAGTTGCAAATATAGTGTAGACTTTGGGATTACTACTTACCCAGTTTCCCCTCCTATAATAGTTGTGCAATAACCGTTATATAATGATCAAAACTAGAAAATTAACACTGGTGCAGTAATATTAACTAAACCATAGTCCTTGTTTGAATTTTACCACTTTTATCTACTAATGTTCTTTTTCTGTTCCAAGATCCCACCCAGGAATCTAAATTGATTGCATTTAGTTTATCTTAATCTCTAATCTGTAACATTTCCTCAGTCTTTCCATGTCTTTTGTGATAGCAAGCAGGTTTTTTTTTTTAATGTTTTTTTAAAAAGTTATTTATTTCTGAGAGAGAGAGAGAGAACGTGTGTGGGGTGTGGGGGGATAGTCAGAGAGAGAGGGGAAATAACAGAATTTAAAGCAGCCTCCAGGCTCTGAGCTAGCTGTCAGCATAGAGCCTGACACGGGGCTCGAACCCACAAACCGTGAGATCATGACCTGAGCTGAAGTCAGATACTTAATCGACTGAGCCACCCAGGTGCCCCAGCAAGCAGGTTTTGACTAACTCTGTTTTCTTTATGGAGTATTGCTTCAGAATTATGGAGTCAAGGTTATTACTATTTTTTTCATCTTTTGAGTTTTGTATAGTATAATACATTGGCAGGAACATGGGACTAAGAAGCCCCACACCGCTAAATTGCACACCTGAAATGAATATAACATTGTGTTTCAAGTATACTCAAATAAAAATAAAACAAAATTACATTTATTCCTACCATCCACCCCACCCCCACCCCCCATGAATCAGAACTCTTTTATGAATTAGGGACAATCTGTGTGTCAGTTTTCTTATCTGTGAAATACGGGATGATTAAAACAATCCCCTAGGGGTGCCTGGGTGGCTCGGTCCATAGAGCATACAATTCTCTTTTTTTGTTTTTTTTTATTTTTTGAGTGGGCTTCATGGCTAAGCATCTGACTCTTGATTTTGGCTCAGGTCATGATATCATGGTTCATGAGATTGAGTGAGCCTCTCCCCTGCTTGCGCACATGCATGCACTCTCTTTCTCTCAAAATAGCCATTTTTTAATCCCCTAAATTCAGCTGATTGCCAAATCTTGTATTATATCTAATAAGTTTGTTGGGATAAGATTTCTGAAGATATTTTATAAAGCTAAAAGAACCTGTACATATCTATGTATATGGGGTGGTATTAACCCTTCTCAAAATCTTGTTTTAAATAAACCTTTTAGGACAGTTTTAGATTTACAGAAAGATCACTAAGATAGCACAGAATTCCCATAGATATACACCCAGTTTCCCTTATTATTAACATCTTACATTAGCTTTGCACATTTGTTACCATACTAATGGACTCACTGATACATTGTTATTAACTCAAGTCCAAACCTTGAGTACTCCCCTCATGTCCCCATATCCTTAGTACTCCATGTCCTTTTTGGTTTCAGCATCCCATATAGGATACCACATTGCATTCCATAGTTGTCATGTCTCTTTAGACTCTTCTTGGCCATGACAGTTTCTAAAAACTTTTAAAGGGCAAAACTTTAATGTAATTGCCATTAATTTTGGGTCCAATTTAATATTTCAGTTTATCATAAGTACCTATACATGTTCTATAGCACAGAAGGACCTGTCTAATTTTTGTATATTTAATTTTTAAAAATTTATTTATTTTGAGAGAGCATGTGAGCATGAGCTAGGGAGAGGCAGAGAGAGAAACCAGGGCAGGCTCCATGCTGTCAGCGCAGTTGTGCTTGATCCCATGAACCAGGGGACCATGATCTGAGCTGAAGATGCTCAACGGACTAAGCCACCCAGGCACCCCTAAGTCCTCTTTCTTTAAGGAGCTATTTAGTCTTTAAGCAAGTCCCTCCAAATGTCCATTATCTTTGGACTTTTCTAATAGTTTCCCTCTTTGTTTTCTGTATGTTTGCCCCCCTTTATATCCTAATAACTAATTTTATTATTTTTTAAATTTATTTTTGAGAGGGAGGGAGGGACAAGAGAGAGGGAGACACAGAATCTGAAGCAGGCTCCAGGGTCTGAGCTGTCACTGCAGAACTAAACATGGGGCTTAAACCCATGAACTGTGAGACAAGACTTGAGCTGAGTTGGACACTTAACTGACTCAGTCACCCAGGTGCCCCCAATAAACAGTTTAAAAAAAAAAATTTTTTTTTTTAAACTGTTTATTTTGAGAGAGAGCAAGACTGTATGAGCAGGGGAGGGGCAGGGAGAGAGGGAGACACAGAATCCACAGCGGGCTCCAGGCTCTGAGCTCTCAGCACAGAGTTCGATGTGGGGCTTGAACTTATGAACCATGAGATCCTGACCTGAGCTGAAGTCAGACACTGAACCAACTGAGCCACCCAGGTGCCCCCCTTTTGCTTGGGTTTTAATTGGGTTGTTACTTAATTTTAAGAGTTCTCTGTGTGTACTGGATTAAGTCTTTTATCAGGTGTGACTTTTGTAAATATTTTTTCCCAGTTCATGGCTTGTCTTCTCATTCTCTTCACAGTATCTTTTGCAGAGCAGAAGTTTTTAATTTTAACAAAGTCCAACTTCTTTCAATGACTCCTACCTTTGGTATTGAATCTAAGCAAATCTAACTTATTTGCTTTTACTTGGTTTATATATCGTGGAATAAGGCTACATTTATTTTATTGGTAGGTGAAGAATGTCTTATGCTTCACCACCAAGGATTATTGCCATTGTGGTTAACATGTTTCTTTTGTGGGAATTGATGGCATATAGGTTTTTGTATTAACAGATTTTAAATGGACTCATTTAACCGTTTTCTAAAGGGTAAATTTAATTCAGTTTAAATTTGTATACTTATGGAATTTTAGACCAAGAAATACCATAAAAGAGTGTCCAGTTAAAATTCTTCATTTAGTAGCACTGAGTGTTATGTGGAAACTAATTTGACAATAAACTATTTGTAAAAAAAAGAAAAGAAAAAAAAATTCTTCATTTAGTATATGAGTGCACAATGGATACAAAACATAACGGGATTTGTTTGAAGTCATATGGCAAGTTAGCAATAAATACAGGATTTAGAATTGGTAATAACTGGTTTAAATTACTAAGACGGAAGTATTTTTTCTTTTCTTTTTCAAGTTTATTTATTTATTTTGAGAGAGTGAGAAAGAGAATCCCATAGAGGCTTCGCATGGTCCATGCAGAGCCTGCCTCGGGGCTCAAACCCATGAACTGTGAGATTATGACCAGAGAAGTTTCAAATACCCAGTTGGAAATCATGGTTTCATTTTATGCTTAAACATTTAAAAAGAAAATTAATATTTTTGAATCAACACCACTTTAAAATATATGTTAAACATTTTAAAATAAATTCATCAGAAATTTATTTTGAATGGCATTGATCAAGCATTCAAAGATAAATACAAAATGGTTGTGACTTCTGTTAACTACAAGATATTTGTGATTCTTATTAGAGTATTTGAGTATTAGGATATTTGTTAGGTATAAAATTCAAAAGGAAAAAACATTCAGTTAAAAACAGAGCCTCCTGGGGCACTTGGGTGGCTCAGTGTTTGAGTGTCCAACTTTGGCTGAGGTCTTAATTTCACGGTTTCTGAGTTCGAGCCCCACATTAGTTTCTGTGCTGACAGCTCAGAGCCGGGAGTCTGCTTTGGATTCTGTGTCTCCCTCTCTCTCTCTCTCTCTGCCCCTCTTTACTCATGCTCTGTCCCTCTCTCTCAAAATAAAACATTTAAAACAACAACAAAGGAGCCTCCCTCTCATCTCGCCTCTTAGGCACCCAGTTTTCTCAGAGTTCATCTCTAGTATCAGCTTCTTATGTATTCAAGAGCTATCTATGCATGTTTTTTAGTTTATTTTTACTTAATAAATTACCACATAGTAATATTGACTTTCATTTTGGTGTATAGTTCTGTAAATTTTAACACATTTAGATCCCTGTAACTGTCACCATAATGTGTTTACACAACATGATTTAAACTCTTTTAATGCTTAAAAAGTATTTAAAGGGAGGAGATATAGAAATACTGGCTTTTTGCTTTTTTACTTAAAAAGCAAAGTATAATTAAGATACAGGGAAATTAATTTTAGTGTACAGTTTCTAAAATATTTTTAAAAATTTTTAAATGTTTTATTTATATCTGAGAGAGAAGGGCAGCGTGAGCAGGGGAGGGTCAGAGAGAGAGGGAGACACAGAATCCAAAGCAGGCTCCAGGCTCTGAGCTAGCCATCAGCACAGAGCCTGACATGGGGCTCGAACCCACGAACTGTGAGATCATGACCTGAGCCGAAGTCAGATGCTTAACCGACTGAGCCACCCAGGCACCCTTTAAAAAAAATTTTTTTTTTACTGTTTATTTTTGAGAGAGAGAAAGTGGAGGAGGGGCAGAGAGAGAGGGAGACACAGAATCTGAAGCAGGCTCCAGGCTCTGAGCTGTCAGCACAGAGCCTGATGCAAGGCTCGAACTCACAAACCACGAGATCATGACTTCAGCTGAAGTCGGACACTTAACCATCTGAGGCACCCAGGCACCCTAGTATATAGTTCTTTGAATTTTAACAAAATATAGTGTAGTCACCAGTGCAGTCAGTATATAGCCCCTGGTTTTGCCTATTCCAGAATGCCATATAAATGGAATTATACAATGAATTTAAAAAAAATTTTTTTTTAAATGTTTTATTTATTTCTAGGAGAGAGAGAGAGACAGCGTGAGCAGGGGAGGGCCAGAGAGAGAGGGAGTCACAGACTGAAACAGGCTCCAGGCTCTGAGCTGGCAGTCAGCACAGAGCTTGACGCGGGGCTCGAATCCACGAACCGCGAGATCATGACCTAAGCGAAAGTCGGACACTTAACCGACTAAGCCACCCAGGCGCCCCTACGATGATTTTTTGAGTATGGTTTCTTTCATTTAGCATAATGCATTTAAAATTCATCCGTGTTATTGCTTATATGAGTAGTTTGTTTCTTTTTATTGGTAAAGAATGGTTCATTGTATGGGTGTATCATAGTATTTTAATCCATTTCCCAGTTGAGGGACATTTGATTAGTTTGCATACATTCCCAAGACAGGATTTTCTGTGAACACAGGTTTTTCCTTCTACTTGGGTAAATACCTGGGTACAGAATTGATGGGTTGTTTAAGTGTGTGTTTAATTTTATAAGAACCTGCCAAACTGTTTTCTGAAGTGTCTGTACCCTTTTACACCCTACCAACAACCTATGAGAGTTTCCTTGCAATTTCTGCAGCACTTAATATTGTTAGGTGTGTGTGTGTGTGTGTGTGTGTGTGTGTGTGTGTGTGTGTTTAAAGCTGTTTTAATAGAGGTCCGCCTGGGTGGCAGTTAGTTGCTTAAGCGTCTCATTCTTGATCTTAGCTCAGGTCATGATCTCATAGTTTGTGAGTTCGATCCCCACATTGGGCTCTTCTTTCTCTCCTCTCTGTCCTTCCCCCAGCTTGTGTTCGTTCTCTCTCTCTCTCTTTCTCTCTCTCTTTCTCTCTCTCTCTCTCTCAAAATAAATAAGTAAACTTAAAAAAAAAAAGGCTGTTTGAATAGATGTGTAGTGGTATCATCTTGTGGTTTTAGTTTCTATTTCCTTAATGATAATGATGTTGAGTGTTTACTTGCTGTCTGTATATCATGTTTGGTGAAGTGTCTGTTTAAATCTTTTGCCCAGTTGAAAAATTGGGTTTTCTTATTACTGTGTTTTGAAAGTTTATTGTATATTTTAGAATTACAATACAAATCCTCCATGAGCTATGAGAGTTGTGAGTACTTTCTCCCAGCCCAGTTTTTTTGTTTTGTTCTTTTTTTTTTTTTAAATAAGTAGGCTCGATGCCCAGTGTGGAGCCCAGTGGGGGGGCTTGAACTCACAACCCTGAGATCAAGACCTGAGCTGAGATCAAAAGTCGAACACTTAACTGACTGAGCTACCCAGGCACCCTGCAGCCCAGTTTTTCAATTTTTTTCTTTTATAGATTACACTTTTGGCAGTGTAGCTTAGGAAACCTTTGTCTTGCCCAAGGTTACAAAGATTTTCTTCAATGTATTTCCTTCTAGAAAGTTTATAATTTTAGGTTTTACATTTAGGTCTGTGATACATTTTGGGTTTTTAGTTTTTAATTGTGTGCAGTATGGATTGAGGCTCATTTATTTTTCTTCGTGTGTGTGTGTGTGTGTGTGTGTGTGTATGGATACTGAATTGTAGCACCATTTACTGAAAATACTATTATTTCTCTATTGAATTGTCTTTGCACCTTTGTTGAAGATAAGTTATTCATAAATGTATGGGCCTTTTTCTGGACTCAAACTGTATTATTACTCTTGTTTTGTATTGTGTCTGATAGATCCAGAATGATTGAAAACTTAGCCGGCTAGTTTTAGCAATTTGTGAAGCATGGGGCACCTTGATTTCAGGGTTCTGAGTTCAAGCTTCGTGTCGGGTTCTGCAATGACAGTGTGGAGCCTGCTTGGGATCCTATCTTTCCTCTCTCTCTCTGCCCCCCTGCGCTCTCTCAAAAATAAATAAGTAAACTTAAACAAACCAACATGGTTGTCCTAATTAATTAAATACTGTAAAGATATTTACTTTCAAGATAGTATCCACTAATTGTTGGTATTAATACCATTTAAGTAATTGTTTCTAAACTTTTAAATGTTGCTTTAAAAGTTAAGAGGCAAGTGTTAATTTTAAAGAGATTGTTGGACAAAATTATTGGAGATTAAGAGAGACTTTCAGAGATTGTAGCTATTATTTTTTCATTTTTAGTATTTGTTGATTGCTTTTCCTCACTCTTTTTTTCTTTTAAGTTTTATTTATTTATTTATTTTGACAGAGAGAGAGAGAGAGAGAGACTGTGGGAGGGGCAGAGAGAGAATCCCAAGCAGGCTCTGCTATTACCACAGAGCCCAGTGTGGGGCTCGAACTCATGAAACTGTGAGGTCATGACCTGAACCCAAACCAAGAGTTAGATGCTTAACTGACCGAGCCACCCAGGTGCCCGTACTTTTTCTCATTATTGGAATGCCTGCATCTCCATTTTTAAGATTTGCTCTTTTTCGGGGCGACTGGGTGGCTTAGTCGGTTAAGCGTCTGATTTTCGCTTAGGTCATGATCTCGCGGTTCGTGGGTTCAAGCCCCGCGTCGGGCTCTGTGCTGACTGCCAGCTCAGAGTCTGGAGCCTGTTTCAGTCTGTGACTCCCTCTCTCTCTGGCCCTCCCCTGCTCACGCTGTCTCTCTCTCTCTCCTAGAAATAAATAAAAAAAAAAATTAAAAAAAATTAAAAAAAAAATTTGCTCTTTTTCTTTGGAAAAACTATTTCTGTCCTGTTACTCCTTTCTTCTTTTGGATATATTCTACACAATTTTATTTTTATTTTTATCATTTTTATTGTGCTAAGATACATACAACATACAAGTTACCATTTTAACTATTTTAAAGTTTACAGTTCAGTGGCATTAAGTATATTAACAATGTACAACCATTATCACCACCACTGTCTAATTCCAGAACTTTTTCATCACTGCCACACAATTTTAGCACCTAATTGTTCTCTAATGTTTAGCCACTGTGTTAAGTTTTAGGGTTGTAAGATAAACAAAATTTAGTTCTTGTTCTTAAGGACTTTACAGTCTGATGAGGGAAACAAGTAAACCAGCAGTTTTGATACAGCGTGGCATATTATATGTTCAAGATTGGGTTAAGATTGATTCAAGTAAAATTTTACATTGAAAAAGCAAAGTAACTTTTTGGTAACATTCAAGTTGCCCTAACACTCCACACACTGAATTAACATAGGCTAGACTGAAGGCTTTCGTCTTTTGATTTAGGTCAATTCAGGACTCACAAATCATCATGCCCTCTTTTGTAACAGAAAGGGAACCAGAAAGTTGATATTCTGTTTTAAAGCCAAATTATGAGCTATTATTTGCTAATGGAGTAGGGAGATCAGAGAAAACCTGAATAGAGAGAACTTCCTAGTTGTCTGTGTCTATCCTCAGTTGAACTATTTTGACTTTAGTTGCAATGACTGCTTGCTTCATTATGGTCAAATATGGCATTATACAGATATATTTATCTCTCTTGGCAAATCATTTGAGGAATGGTATTTAGAATACTGTGTCAAGAGATTGTGTTTTTAGATTCTTTGAAACTTGGGAGTTAGCACTTGATTTAAAGTTGCATGTTTTAGAAGTTTTAGTTTAAAAGCAATGTTACCAACATTGAACAGTATTAGAATACAGATTTTTATTTGCATTCTTCTATTATTAGGATTTTTTTTTAATGTTTTATTTATTTCTAGGAGAGAGAGAGACAGCGTGAGCAGGGGAGGGCCAGAGAGAGAGGGAGTCACAGACTGAAACAGGCTCCAGGCTCTGAGCTGGCAGTCAGCACAGAGCTTGACGCGGGGCTCGAACCCACGAACCGCGAGATCATGACTTAAGCGAAAGTCAGACGCTTAACCGACTAAGCCACCCAGGCACCCCCTATTATTATGATTTATCTTCTTTTGTACAAGATTGTTTACGAAAAGCTAAAAGAAATGGTTTGTTTATGTATTTATTAAGAGAGAGAGAGAGCACAGGAGGAGTGGAGAGAGAGAATCCCAAGCAGGCTCTGCACTGTCAGTGCAGAGCTCAGTGTGGGACTCAACTCAACGAACAGTGAGATTAATGAACTGAGCCAAAACCAAGAGTGACCTTCAACCAACTGAGCCACCCAGGCGTTTTTAAGATTCTACAGTGTCTATGATATTATCTCTAAGATAAAGAGTTGATAATCCCAAATGGTTGATAGTATTTTAGTTAGCAGTTTCAATGTTTATCATAGAATTTCTCTTACTAGGCCTAGACTTCTGATAGATTGTTTTTTATAGATTTAGAAAAGTCTGAAATTATGGCACAGTTTTGATTGTCTACTGAAAAAGAATGAAAAGTTAAAAATAACCCCTAGTTGGATTAGATTATTCATAATTTTGGCATTTATTGCTTTTGGAAAATAACTGTAGTCTTGTTTTTTCAGGGTAATCACTTTGATCAGTATGAAGAAGGACATTTGGAAATTGAACAAGCATCACTTGACAAGCCTATAGAATCGGTAAGCCTATAAGATCAGTGCTTAATTTTGGGTCATAGTTAGTTAGGTAGTGTTCGTGTGACACTTGATGTGAATGAATTTAAACTTATTAATAATTTACAGTACAGTTTAGAGCTGTTTTCTTGCATGCCCTACAGTAATCAAATAGAGTTTGGGTTGTAATCTAATGTTTAATATTTTGGGAAATCAGTCTGAAAGATCTAGAAACAACTTAGAATTTGATGGAAAAATATCATTTTGGCCCTTACTCATATTCTATTAGAGATAGCAAGTTAAAGTTCAGTGTTTTTGTAAATTGAATAAAGGAGTAAAATGTATTTTGATCCTTTAAAAGCTACACCTTTCCTGGACAACACAGTCATGTGTGAAATGTTCCATTAGGAACATTTAAGGACTAATATATTTACCAGACACTTATGAAACATGATAAATTTGGTAGCTTAAGAGATGTCTGGTTTTTGTGAAAAGCTGATTCTATCCTTTTACATGGCTTAGTTTTGGATATTGATATAAAGCAATAGAACAAGGAGATTTATTTTCCTGACTCATACTTTTTAAAAAAATCTTAATTTTTGAACATTATTTCCATTTTGAAAAGCCCTTTATTTTTAAATTACACAGTTCATTGTTAAAATGTCTAAACTTGTCAGTATTGTCAGTATTTAATATTTGTGCTTAAATGTACTTATTAAGGGTTTCAGTGAGTTATTGGTAAACTTGAGTGAAAATGCTCAAAGAGGAAATCCTAATCTTTATAGCAGTGAAGACATTTCCCTTCTTTAAGAAACACTAGCTTCTTCTCCTCCCTCAGGAAAATAAGGCAGTTTAGAGAGTACAGATATTTTAATTTGAGCTTTTATTTTCAAAACTGTAACATAGTAAAGGATCAACATATATTTATGTTCCTAATTAGGTTGGTGTTGTGTGTGTGTTTGTGTGTGTGTTTAGATGTTTACAGAAATTTACACAACTTGGGGTGTTCGACATTTTTCTTCCACAGCAGTTGGCCCATATTAGCTAAGCAGCCATGATCTGGTTTGTATTGCACGGTCTGCCTTTTTTTAATTTCTTCTCTAGGGTTTCTTTCTCCCCCACCTCCCCTTCTTATTTCTGTTCTTCTGGTCCAGTGAACACTGCATATAGTACCTTCTGTCTTAATGTGCTGGCATGATGCTAGACTTAGGCATGGCAGTAATTGATGACGCATGTGATAATGCTGCAGAGGGAGAATTCACATCTGATCTTATGCTGAAAGCCCAATCTTGTGTTTTGACTTGAGGATAAAATGCCAAGCCCATATTGCTAAGTTAAAAATCACTGAAGTTTGTGCCTTGTTCTATGTCACCTTGGGAGTTATCACAAGGCAGAATTTTACAGTGAAATCTGTAGGCTGGCTAGACTAGCATTTTATACTCGAAACATAATTTAGTTTTTCCATTTTATTTAAATGTTTTTTGGGGTCATAGTTTAAGAATAGATAGTTGTCAGAAGCAAGACCCAAGTACCATATCTACAAGGTATATATAATTAATATCCTTAAATAAGCTATAAAATTCTGTGGGTACTCTGATTCAGCAGTAGTAGGGAGTTTAATTAGACTACATTTACAGCTTAGTATTCATTATTGCTATACTCCGAGATTTTTAAAAAGCTCTAAAGTAAATAATATTTAACATTTTTAAAGCATTTTAGGCTTGTATTTTAAGGTTTTTGGAAAATTCACTCCTTCGGCATGTGAGACTAATGCTGTTTTTCCTCTCACACTGTGCAGGATTTTTTCTAGCATATGTCATAGAAAGAATGCTATCAGAAGACCGTCTGAGTAATCATTGTTGAGTAATCTCAGAGTAGGAGTGGAATTGATATATGCCTTATTTCTTGACTGGTATTATCTTCTCCACTTAAAATAGCGAATGACATAGTACTCAGACTGGATATTTGATTTTTTTAAATAAATAAGTGTATGTTCAGAGATGTATATTAATTATACCTCTAATGAAAATTTATTCCTGAAATATGTAAGTAAATATTATTTTCAATGTGGTAGTTTAGGTAGGAGGAGGAGGAGCTTCATAGCTTACGTTGCGTTAGGTAGAAGTGGGACACACAAGACAAGAAGGAGTTTATTTCTCTTACGAAATCACTTGGGGACAAAATGAAAGTTTGTAAAGAAAGGTTTTAAGAAACTTTTGCTAAAACAATTGGCATGAAGGTTGGTAGTGTGGTATCAATCCCTCCCTCCCCGCCAGAAAAGGAAGAACCCTATCATCTAAGGAATTCCCACCAAATAAATATATACTAGTTATATGGCTGGCTGGCTATATTTAGCTCTCTTGTTCTTAGGGGGAAATGGCATTGCTTCTCACACATAGAGTCTCTGCTGAATTAAAATCTTTCTCTGCAGCAATATCTATTGAGAGGTGCTGACTGTTTTGCTACAGCATGCAACTCAAAAGTGGCTGGAAATATGCAGCTTTGGGAGTCTACAGATCACTGCAGGAGCTAAAGGTCTAGTCATTTTTTTTTTTTTAAACAAAGGTAATCTGCAGCAGCTGGTAACCGTGGAAATCTCTGCACAGGTTTGTGCCAAGAAATATGCCTGGGTGAAGGGTTATTGTGAGTATAGGATTAAGGTCTTTTCCTTTGGGAATAGGGTAAGCCTGTTGTAAACTGGCAAGATGGGGAATGAAATACAAAGACTCAGTACAAAGATTCAGTAATGCATTATGCTTTTAGTAAGCTGCTGAAGCCTAGACTTGTTAGTGAGATAGATGATGCACGTTTCAGTTTCAATCAGGAAGTGTTGAAAACACCTCAAAATCCAGCATTTGTAAAGAATTTCATAATCTTTCTTAAAAAGTTTTATTTCCCCTGCTTTATTTCAATCAACCAAATATCTTTCAATGAAATTTTTGGTCAAAAATAAAACTCTGTTCTAAGAAAATTATGAAAGAATTGCCAGACAACTTGATTATCTGAATTGCAGAGAAGATGGAAAATATTAATGTTTGCCCTTACTACCAAAAAAACCCTTTATGGAACATGATTTTTAAGTTATTGCTTCATAATTTTTTTAGGTCCCAGCCTTTATTTCCTCTTCATTTATAAGGATCAAGTATTTAGAAAGCAAAACTTAAATCTAAAGCCAAAGCTCAGTTTAGAATTCCACCATAGTTCCAAGAACTGTTTGGTGTGATTTAGGATATATGGTTTTTTTATGACCTTTGTCATAGAATATGACAAGTGAGATGGGGGCATGATTATAGCTACACAGAGGCAAAATGCCTGCATCATAGTACAATATGTTGTCACTGTCGCAGTTGGAAGTAAAACTACCCATCAGCCATTAGTTGGTCTTTGTTCTACCTGACTAAATCCTGTCTTTATAGTTGTTAGGTTGACTGAGTGGTTTTTTAAAAATTAATATAAGTTTTCAAACTCCAGTTGCTGATGTTTACTTTGCTTCTCTTGGGATTTAGGAGTGTATAATTGAGTTCATGTTGCATATCTGTTTAGATCTGTGGACTCCACTAGTTCCAAACTGTAACTATAAGACTGCTGATTTGACATTTAGCAGTGACCATATGTGGACTGCACTATAAATAATGTGCTTCTTGGAGCTGAATGGTGTAGCATTACTATATGGCTTTTCTCTCTAGTCTTCATTGTGTCATCTGTAGTGAGCTATAGATTTTTTGTTTCGGGAATTTTTACAACTTGTTGTTTGCATGGGTTCACCTAGTAGCATTTGGGTTTTGCTTATAGAGTCTTTAATACACAATCAGCAAAGCTTACAATCCACTCAAGAGACTTACAATTTTTGTCACTGTTGAAAATGGGCAAATGGTGTAAATTGAATATTGCTGTCAACTAAAAGAAAATTCATTGTGGAGTTAATATTCATCGAGTCACTGACATAATTGTAATATAGTTATCTCTGGAGACAGAATATCTATTTCTTGCTATAAAAACTGGAATCAGCCTCATACAATAAAGTAAATTTCTATCTGTGTTTTGGCAGGCTCCCATTGTACAGATTGGTGGTGCTGTTGCCAAAATGATCATTGTTACTATGACAGAATACAGCTTTATGGAGCAGAGAAAATTTCTTGGGAAAATTTCTAGTTGATAGTTAATAAATAAAAATGTTGAGAAGTGGCTGAAACAAAAATGAGGCTTTTGTTGTTGTTTTTGTTTTTTCTAGTATTGTGTTTTAGCATGTTGATAGTTGTTTATAGTACTTATATTTCTTGCTTTCAAAGATCTTCCCTTTTAAAAATTATATTCTCCTTTCTTATACATGTAATAGAAGGGAACAAAGGGTAAAAATGTAGAATTTTAATTATATATTTAAGTTTAGAAGTAGGGGGGGAAAAGGCCAATTGAGGTAATCTAGGTGTAAAAAAGTTTGAGTTTTCAGCTCAGCTTTATGGTTTGATCAGAATTAAGAACTTCATGCCTGACCAAAGAAAATGGCACACTGCCACTGTTTTGGTCTTAAGCACAGAGAGTAACAAATAGCTTGTGGGAACTCTGTGAATCAGGTGCAAAACTAGTTTGTTTGCCAGTCTCCCGTTGGCAAAGTTCAGTTGCCTTATCAATTAATTTAAAATTAGTATTTGCCTTGGAGCTCCTGGCTTGTTCATGCTCAGTTGGTAGAGCATGAGAATCTTGATCTTGGGGTTGTGAGTTCAAGCCCCACATTGGGAATAGAGTTTACTTAAGTAAGTAGGTAGGTAGGTAGGTAGGTAGGTAAGATGGATAGAATTTCTCCCATGTGCCTTTAATTTATAAACAACCTGTCATTGTCATGCCCATTTATTAATTATAAACCAGTGGTTAAAAAAAGAAAAAATTCTATTACTTATTTTTGGTTCAATGAGATTATAATCCAACCTCAAACTTTATATTTTATTTTTTAAAATAAAAACAAAGATTTTTTAGTTACGACTATAATGACTGAAATAGTAAATTTATTTCCAACTTCGTGTTTGTTGCCCTTGTAATGTCTAGATTACCTGTTTGGGCTTTAAATTACTCCAATTTAGTGTTATAAATAACATCCATGGGACTAATTAGCAAAATCACAACTCCAAACAGAGTAGATTATTTTCACAGGCTTATGAGTGAGTCCCTTGTTCTTTCACAGAGAATGTTGAGTGAACATTTTGATCATTTCAGGGATAGGCAAGTCTGCTTTGTTCTACTTTGTTATGACGTATTTTGGTGTGCCTGCCTTGTGTTATCCATCACCCCTGAGCCTACTGGATTTTTGACAAGTGTTTATAAAACCTTTTTTCTTTTTTTGGTAGGAAAAGGGACCATACTGAATACTAGCCCTTTCTGCAGAGTCACAGAGCTGCCTTTTTTCCTCCAAAAGCAGGTAGTCTGGAATGATAGGAAAGGTCCAGATTTTCTGTATTAGTCATTCACTTAATCTCTCAGGTTGGTGAGGGGAAGAGGTTTTGGGAGATATGTCCGTTGTTTATGTTGCCTTTGTTATAATCATAAGGACATAAAGTGGCATATTAATTTTAATACAGACCCTGACATTTCATTCCTTATTCATACTTAGGGAAGTAGATTTAATTAAAGAACAGTTTTCACCTAAAATTTGAGAAATGCCACTACCATTTTATGTATCAATAGCTTTTTTTTTTTTTTGATAAGGTGACAGCCATCTTGAGTGGTTTTGTAAAAGTGGTGCTAATGTGTATAATCCTAAAGTTTTCTTTTTTCTTCCTCTCCCTTTAACATTTGCTTTTCCTTTCACTGTTGTCAGTCACAACACGCTGCTCTTGAACCTCTCAGCTGGTCTTGACTCGTGAATTTACTTATGCTTTCACTCTTCTTTAATAAATACATTAATTGCAAGCAGTGAATTGAAAACAAGACAAAAAAAATAAACGACCATTAGTGATTGGACAGTTTCTTACTTTGTGTTACATTTAACTGTTCTTTTGACAGCCCAGTTTTTAAAGCCAGGTTCGTATGGAAATGCTTTCACTCCACTTGCACTGCTTTTGGAAATAGCATACTGCTTCATCTGTCTGTTTATTTTAGTGCATTCATAATATAACACAGTCAGCATAATGTCTCATCTCCACTTAGCCAAAGATTGAGTTCTCTTAAATAAAAAAAGGGAGCAACAATTTTTGTCAGCATGGTTTAATACCCTAAATCTTTGTGCAAAGTATATTAGCCTATTAAAAGATTAAACAAAAATTTAGTCAACTACATAATCTTAGAGTCATTCTGTTATCCTTGTCCTTTCCATAGTTATTCATCTGTAGGAGTTATGATATAAAGTAAGGATTTTATGTACAGGTAAGTTTATATTCATAGTAGTATAATAAAGTCCTCTTTTTTCATTTTCTGTAAACATTACTTGTAGTAAGACTTTATCATTTTTTAAAAAGTTTTTGTGATGTCTAGTAATATGGAAGTTATCGCTTTGGATTATACATAACCATGGCATTTTCTAATTCAGTTCCTGGCAAAAAGTAATTTCTAGTGACCTTTTGTTTCATTTATTTATTTGAGAGAGAGCGAGAGAGCGCGCACACAAATGGGGGAGAGGGGCAGAGGGAGAGAGAAAAAAAATCTCAAGCATGGAGCCTGGAGCCCAATGCAGGACTCTATCCCAAAACCCTGGGATCATGATGATCTGAGCCAAAATCCAGAGTCACTGGATGGACTGAGCCACTTGGGTGCCCCTATATATGTTTAAAACAATAATATCTTTTGTTTTAGAAACAGATTTTTTTCTTCTTCTTCCTTTTTTTTTTTTTTTAGAAACAAATTTTCCATTATCGTTTGCCTCATTTAAAAACAATTTTTTTTAAATTTATTTCTGAGGGGGGGGGGCAGTGTGAGCAGGAGAGGGTCAGAGAAGAGAGGGAGGTACAGAATCCGAAGCAGGCTCTAGGGTCTGAGCTAGCTGTCAGCACAGAGCTCGACGCAGGGCTCAAACCCATAAACCATGAGATCATGACCTGAGCCGAAGTCAGACGCTTAACCGACTGAGCCACCCAGGTGCCCCTCCTCATTTTTGTTTTTAAAAAGGTATCCTGATCTTTATTTTACCCTGATCAGTGAATAATCAGTTGGTCAGCTGAGTTTTCCAGTTTGCACACTGTCATAAACTTGTGGGAGAATATTGTCCCCACCCCCTCAAAACAGAACATTGGGAAGGCTAAATCTTCCTCTTCTAACTTACTGTCAGAAAAGACCATCGTAAAATAATTTTTTTCCTTTACAGTTCTTTTTTTTTCTCCTTAAAATATTTTTATTTATTTCTAGGAGAGAGAGAGAGAGAGAGACAGCGTGAGCAGGGGAGGGTCAGAGAGAGAGGGAGTCACAGACTGAAACAGGCTCCAGGCTCAGCTGGCAGTCAGCACAGAGCCCGACGCGGGGCTCGAACCCACGAACCACGAGATCATGACCTAAGCGAAAGTCGGACGCTTAACCGACTAAGCCACCCAGGTGCCCCTTTCCTTTACAGTTCTAAAGAGCATTTTATCATTGAAAATAGAACCTAGAAGATAAAAAGCAGTTTAATAGGAGGTGTTTGGTTTTAAATCAGATTTATGTCTTTAGCTTTATACATTGATTTTAGGAAATAAGATTATTTTCAAATGGTGACAACTAGGTTACTATTGTAAATTACATTTTAATGCATATAGAACCCTTTGTGTTTATAATTTTAAAATGTTTCCCTTTGGATGAGTATAGCAGCATTTTATCTGATGTAGTTAATGGTTAGTTTAGTTTTGTTTTCATATTTCACAACATTTGTAAAAAGCAAATGGGACAAAGATATACAGAGGCTTCTAAGATCTTGAACCCTTAAAAGCTGACATTAATTGTTGTTTCTGGTGTCTTTATATGCAATTTTCGTTGAATTATCTTTTCTGGTGTGTTCCTAGGAAGATGAGACATTATGTATATTGGTTTTTCCCCGTACATGCACTAATGGTTCTTTACTGTTAACTTATTGCTAGGCCTGTTTCATTCTAACATTTTAGCATTTTTGTTAGATTACATGTTGAAATGCATCACTCAGTCTGTGCTTGAGCTCATTTTATTTTTCTGTTTAATCAATTTAATTTCTTGTTTTACTAACCTCACTGTTTTTTCAGTTTAATATTGGCTGCATGCTAGTTAAATATTTATATTTATATATATATATTAAAAAAACCAATCAAGTCTAGCCTGGATTTTGCTCTGATTGTGTTTTCATTTCTAGTGGTGGGGCAGTCTTACACTTACAACTTACTTTGTATCATGAAAGCCTGACACATAAGCAAAATAACTAAACACAATGTAGAATTTCTTTAAAAAACAACACAAAAAAACTTCAAGTGGTGCTGTCTAGGTGGTGGATATGATTGTATAAGAACCTTGATTTTATGCTTTTTAATGTTAGTTTTAAACTTCATAAATGTATTCTTCCCCCCTTTTCCCCTTCCCTTTTTTCTCCTTTTTAAAGTGTTATGTACAAAAGTTGCCCAGCACACCATCAGAAAGGACCCTCACCCTTATGTTCTTCCCATATAAAATACTGGCCAGCATTTCTTTTTACATATATGCCCCTTTTATTGGGCACATTTACCCTATTATTAGCATCTTTTTGCATGCATATATGTAGAATTATCTCTTGCTCATCACCTGTTTAAATGTCACTAGGAAGGGAAGAATATATTATTGGAATATTTTTGGTTTGTCTCTCTGTTCTGTCTGTCAGGATAATATTGGACATCGCTTACTCCAGAAACATGGGTGGAAGCTGGGCCAGGGATTGGGAAAATCTCTTCAGGGTAAGTTTTTTAAATGTACAAAAAGAAAGAAAGAAAGAAAGAAAACAATGTTTCTTACTTGATCTTCTACCTGAATATATTGTCTTTTTAAGAAAAAGTGTTTGGGCTTTCCCCCCCTGCTTTTTCTCCCCTAGAATAGTCTATACTTTTCCTATAACAATATTTTAAGTCACTATTAACGTCATAATTTGCAAGAGTAAGCTGCTGTGTCATTAATACTTTCAAGTCAAACATTGTGTGTGTACGGCTCAATTGGTTTTAAATATTTTTGATGGGGTTGTGTCATTTAGCGATGTTGTATTGTGGCTTCAGTATTATAAAGGGAGCCCTTCAATGGCAGAATTTAATTTTTGCCCTTCTGAATTCTCCCTGAAGCTGGTGATTGCCCTGCTCTTTTTCTCTACAGTCAGAATCCATGTAGTAGTAGAGAGAAGAACTGACCCATATGAAACATAAGATGGAAGCAGAGGATTGTTTCGTAGGGCTCTCTGAGCAGAGAGGTCATTTCTCAGGTTCAGATCAGGCTCTGGAAAATATATGGCTTGAAGTTTCCATTGCATTCAGTTTTTCTTTTAACTATACTAATCATTTGGGTAAAAACAAAATACTAATATTTCTGCTTTTGAGTTCTTGCTATTTGGAAACCAACTTCATGCACTTTATAGCTCCCTCATGTTCAAGAGCTACTTACTATTTATTCTTGGTAGTGTTCTGTGAACACTACCTCAGAAATGATGAGAATCATTGCACTTCTATTTCTGGTCGTGAAGGGTCTCGTTGTATAAAGGGGTCTTTGGGGAGAGGTGTGCTTCTGTTGACTAATTCTTTGATTTTTGGAATAGATTTCCACAATTTGAATGGGAATCTAACCAATTCAAGTGTGTGTGTTAAAGGGCATAGGACAGGGCATTAAGCAGAATGTTCTAGTCTTTAAAACCTTTCCTTTTTAAATTATAATTCTACACATTTTATTTATTGATGACACAAAGGAGATGCTTAACAAATTTCAAATTAGTATTTATTACTAAGACCTAACCTGTTTTTGGGGGTGGGGAGAAAGATTTGATTATCATTAAACTTGTTTTATGGGTAGCACAAGAACTCATTGCAGTTGACACCAAGAGTACTCTTTAATTAAGAGCCATTTATTTGTATGGTGTAGATCGTGGATTTTTAAGAGTCCAGTAGGATAGGGGTAATTAAGACTGAAAGGATAGAATTTGCCCCAGTAGTTTATGTAGTTGTGAGTGTTGGGTTGAATTGAAAGATGATTTCTCAGAGGATGGTCTCAAGACTGGATTTGATCTTTCCCTGTTATATTTATCCTCCTATTCAGAGAGTCCCAGAAGCATTGATGATTCTTACTTTTTGTTCAAGCACACGAGGGAGTAGAATTTGGGGGCATTTCATTTCATAGGGGCTGGCAAGTATGTTTGAATCCCAGAATTTTTCATTTGTAAGCATCAGAGACTTTAAAGTACACCTAGCAGAGAAAGGAGGAGTGAGAAAGAGTGACTTTAAGAAAAGAGAGGTAATTGGATATTCACTTGTTTTGAGGTGGTAGAAAAATTTAATTTTAAGAATACTTAGAATTTTTTTCTGTTTTTATCTTTGTTCTGTTTTTATCTTTGAGCTCCTTGAAATAAGGAATTAGGTTTTATCCATATTTTAACTCTATCTCCATGGTTGCAGGCATATAATAAGCATTCAGTAACTAATAAATCTATTATTCGTCTAAAATACAAGGGGAATTTGAAGCCCATCTCTTTTTTTCTTTTCAATTGTGATAGAAAACACATAACATAAAATTACCATCTTAACCATTTTTAAGTGTACAGTTCAGTAGTAGTTAACTAAATTAACATTGTTGTGTAAGGCCCATCTGTTTTGAATGGCTGGTACAGTATCTTTACCCTTGAAAAGAATGGAGCCTTATTCTGTTGCCAACATTAAAGGCCAAGTTTAATTGTCTTATCAATGGATCTTTATTATTTTAGTGTTAGAATCACCAGTGTGCATGCTTCTCTTGCATAGTTCTTTCTGTAATACTCAAATGATCTGGCCTAGAATGTAGCTACATTTATGGCATGTTAAGGTCATTCATGACAGATTTTTTTCATTATACCAAACCTTTGGTATAGATAACCACTGAAGAAAGCCTTGGTGATCTAATGAAAATGATAATGCCTTTTTAGTATTTTGTAGACTAGTCACTACATGTAATTTCTGAGCTCATAGCTCTGTAAATCCTTTTAGTTCTCCTTTTTATTTGCTTTTAGGACTCTTAACATTTTTAACATGCAACCATCCACTAAAATTTAAGCCTGACCTCTTCAGGATTTTTTAATATTTAAAAATGATTTCAACCTATCTAAGGTTTTTACAAAGAGTGTCAGTCCTTGGAAGCTACAGTGCAAATATCTTGTTACTAAATAGATTGAGAAATAGGGTATGCTGACTCTAGAATGAGATTATATGTGGCAGGATAGAAAATTATATTTTGTAAATTGAGTTTATTTTTGAACTTGAATTTTCTTATTACCATTTATTCTCCCTTCGTATTTATTAAAATACTTCAGAAATTAGAGAAAAAAAGAACTTTAAAAAGAACTTTTATTGTGTATGGCAGATAAGTGATTGCTAGTGGTAAAACAAACAAACAAACAAACAAACTTAAGGGACCCTGGGTGACTTAGTCAGTTGAGTGTCCAACTTTGGCTCAGGTCATGATCTCGTGGTTTGTGGGTTCGAGCCCTGTGTCAGGCTCTGCACTGACAGCTCGGAGCCTAGAGCCTGTTTCAAATTCTGTGTCTACTTCTCTCTCTTTCTGCCACTCCCCCCTCCTTGTATATTCTCTCTCCAAAACAAAACAAACCATTAAAAATTGTTTAAAAAAAAAAAAAGACTTACAGTGGAAAAGATAGGTTGACAAGGTGTCTGAAGGCAACAATATAAAGACCTGTTGATGAGAGATACTATGCACCATTGCTTATTGTAGAGGCAGAGGGTGTATTTAATTTGGAATAAAGCAACAGTGAATGATAATTGTATTTTGTGGAAGTTGGACTAGATTTGGTTCTTGAGATTGTTTCATAACCTTCTGGCGTCTTTTTTTTTTTTTTTAAGTTTCATTTTATTTATGAGATAGCACGCATATGCACACACAAGTGGGAGAGGGGCAGAGAAAGAGGAAGAGAGAAAATCTCAAACTCTGTCAGTGGGGAGCCCAATAGGGGCTCAATCCCATGAACTGTGAGATCACCACCCCAGCTGAAATCAAGAGTTGGATGCTGAACCAGCTGAGCCACCCAAGGGCCCCATGGCAGCTTTGAAATGGAATGTAGTTCAAAATCTTTATTTTGTTGTGAAATGTTTAGTTAGCAAGTATAGCCTAGAAGTGGGGTACCTAAACTTTGTTACATTGTCTAGGTGCTTTTTGATGATTTGGCTGATTTTTTTTTTAAAACATAAACAAAAGTTCAGCCCGTGGGGAAAAAAGGATGGGGTCTGATACTCTTTCATATCTCACCCAGTCTATAAGATTCAACAACAGACAACCAACAAATTACTGAGCTATACAGGCTGTGAATAGCATAAGCAAACCATGGACAAAGTAGGTAAGACATTGTTCTTGTTTTCTAGGACTTGCAGGCTCCTCACTGTCAGCATGGAGCCCAGCTTGGGGCTTGAACTCCCTAACCGTGAGATCATGACTTGAGCCAAAATCAAAAGTTGGGTGCTTAACTGACTGAGTCACCCAGGCAGGCATCCTAAGTCTTCCTTTTTCAAATTGCTATAGACCTTTAAAGGTTTCTTTTCTTTTTTTTTTTTTTAGTGTTTTTTATTTATTTCTAGGAGAGAGAGAGAGAGAGACAGCGTGAGCAGGGGAGGGTCAGAGAGAGAGGGAGTCACAGACTCTGAAACAGGCTCCAGGCTCTGAGCTGGCAGTCAGCACAGAGCCCGACGCGGGGCTCGAACCCACGAACCGCGAGATCATGACCCAAGCGAAAGTCGGACGCTTAACCGACTAAGCCACCCAGGCGCCCCCCCCCCTTTTTTTTTTCCTTTAAAGGTTTCTTGAGGCCAGGGTCTACGTTATATACTTTTGTACGTTCTTTCCATCTTAGAATTAAATATGTAACAATCTGAATATATAATTGACAGATCACTCCAGGTTCCTCAAGGGTAGGGATTTTTGTCTAGTTTTTTTGTAAAAGTACTTGGTGTAGGGTGTGAAGGAGGTGTGAGCAGCTTTGAAATACAAGATCTAGGGGCGCCTGGGTGGCTCAGTCAGTTAAGCAGTCGAATTCAGCTCAGGTCATGATCTCACGGCTCATGAGTTTGAGCCCCACATCAGGCTCTGTGCTGACAGCTCAGAGCCTGGAGCCTGCTTCAGATCCTGTGTCTCCCTCTCTTTCTCTGCCCTTCCCTTGCTCATGCTCTGTCTCTCTGTCTCAAAAATAAATAAATGTTTAAAAGAAAAAAAAAAAATACAAGATCTAGATTTGAGTTTGGCTCGGCCACTGACTTTAAGTAAAGGGACAAGTTACCATCACTGAATTATTTTTTTTAGTCCAATAAATGGGAATTAAAATCTCTGCTCATTTTCTCATGGTTAATGGGGATGAAGTAAATTAAGTGAGGTCACTTTATAAAGACTATAAAATGCTGTGCAAATGTTTATTGCTATTAATACCTCTGTTGTATATATTTAGATATTTTAACTGGACTGGAGATAATTCATCATTAGGTCTTTTTCCTTTTTTAAAAGACTTTATTATTAACTTTTTTATTTTTACTTTTTAACATTTATTCATTTTTAAGAGACAGAGCATGAGTAGAGAAGGGGCAGAGAGAGAAGCAGCACAGAATTTGAGCTGTCAGCACAGAGCCTGATGTGGGGCTTGAACTCACAGACGGTGAGATCATGACCTGAGCTGAAGTTGGACACTTAACCTACTGAGCCACCCAGGCACTCCTATTATTTTTTTTTTAAAGTTTGTTTATTTTGGGGGAGAGAGAGTACAGTGGGTGAGGGCCTGGGAAGGTCAGAGAGAGGGAGACAGAATCCCAAGCCGGCTCTGCATCTCCAGCACAGCGTCCACTGGAGAGCTTGAACCCATGAACTTCGAGATCATGACCTAAGCCAAAGTCAAACACTTAACCCATTCAGCCACCCAAGTGCCCCTTAAGACTTTATTTTTAAGTAATCTGTATACTCAACGTGGGGCTCAAACTCACAACCCTGAGATCAAGAGTCACAAGCTCCATCGACTAAGTCAATCAGGTGCCCATCTTTAGGTATTAATCAGAAACCTAAATGTCATAAAAATCATAAATTCAGAAGCCCTGTCTTGCTACTCTCTATTTCTCAGAATTTACAATATAATTCTTATAGTGTGCTCCATATGTGCTAGATAACTGGCTCCTGGATCTGCATTTTTAATGCAATGTGCATTTTGGGGTCCCTAAACCCCTATTTTTTATGTCTTTTTAGTAGTTCTGAGGTTGTTAGTTACTGCCACTTCTGAGCCTAATTTATAACACCCAAGCGTCCCAATCACTAAACTGTGGCATTGGGAAAACTGGATAGCAACTCAGAAATGAGAGGTTGGATCCACACTGTCATTTCTTACCCCAACATATATTCCAGATGAATAAAATATTTAAATGTTAAAAATCTTAAGATCACTAGGGTGAACAGTGAGATAATTATTATTTTAAAAATAATGTTGGAGGGGTGCCTGGGTGGCTAACTCAGTTAAACATCTGATTCTTGATCTCAGCTCAGGTCTTGATCTCAGGGTTCAAGCTATATGTTGGGCTCTGTGCTGGGCATGAAGCCTACTTAACTAACAATAATAATAATAGGGGTGCCTTGGTGCCTCGGTTGTGTTCAACTCTTGGTTTTGGCTCAGATCGTGATCTCACAGCTTCATGGGTTCAAGCCCCTCACAGAGCCTGCTTGGGATTCTCTCTCTCCATCTTTAGCTCCCTTTCCCCCACTCATGCTATCTCTTTCTCTCTTAAAATAATTATAAAAAAATAATGTTGAAATGAGAACATCTTTTCTAAGTTTAACCACAAACCCGGAAGTCATATAAAAAGAAGGATACATTTTACTATATTTCACTTACTATATTTCATTCATTGTAAAGAAAAAAAAAACAAGTAACAAACTGGGGGAAATATTTGCAATATCTAATTATAGACAAAGGACACATTTCCTTTATGTATTTATCTATTACCTAAAAGACTTAACAACCTAAAGAGAAAAAGGAACATGATATGAAAATTGTAGAAAAATAATACAAATGACCTTTAAGTGTATGAAAATATTCAGTCCTTCTCATAATAGAAATATTATTTATTTATTTATTTTTATAAATATGTATTTATAACCATAAATACAGTTTTTCACCTTTGCATCGGAAAGGTTAAAAAAATTAGCCTGGTCATACTTGGGAATACAGGTATTTCCATCATAGCCAATGACAGTATATATTGGTAAACCACTGCAGAGAACAATTTGAATTACTTAAAGATTGAAATGCATGTATCCTTGGGACCAGCAATTCTAGTTTTCTGTTTTTCACTTATTCTTTGGAATGCACAAAATAAATGTATGATTCAGATTATTATATCATGTTATTTCATGATAACTTAAGATTGGAAACACTCTGCCATATTTCATTGATTCCAAGACATTTTTTTCATATTTTCATAAAGATAAAATTAGGTACATCTTATTAATGGTTATAGTTATAACCATATATTATAACCATATATTATAGTTATAATTGGAAGCTTTTAAATTTATTTACGGCACATAAAATAATGTTTTTTATGGTTAATGACCATTTTGGATTTGAAGAAATAGAATATTAAAATTGTATAAAGGAAACCATGCAGCTTTATTTATTTATTTTTTTAATGTTTTATTTATTTGTGAGAGAGAGAGAGACAGCGTGAGGAGGGGAGGGGCAGAGAGAGAGGGAGACACAGAATCCAAAGCAGGCTCCAGGCTCTGAGCTGTCAGCACAGAGTCCAACTCAGGGCTTGAACCCACGAACTGTGAGATTATGACCTGAGCCGAAGTCGGACACTTAACCGACTGAGCCACCGACGCGCCCCAAAACCATTTTAACCAGCTTTAAAATGATTGAAGTAGGTTAGTATGTATTCAGTATGTATAGAACAATTTCCAAGGTACCTTAAGTAGAAAAGCAAGGTACAGAACAGTGTGTGTTATGTATTAAAGCTACCATTTGTGTTATGTTATATGCATGGATATACACATACTTAATATATGTGTGTGTGTGTGCATATATAGACCTATAGATACACACCTCCTGCTTAAAATCAGTATTTTGTTACCCAAATCAAACCATCTGTTTGAAAACTTTACTTGAGCACATATTTACCATTATTTAAAATGAGTTGCCTGTCAGCCTCAAAACCCCAAACCAATTTTCAAAACATAGCTGCCAATTGTGAATTAAAAGAAAATTGTTGGGGTATAAAATACTTACACATTTCTTTTTTATCACAAACTAATTAATATGGTTGTTAACAAACAGTCACTTCCTGTGTAGGAACTTGTCTGTCCCTTTTGTTGATACTTAAGAAGCTTCTCTAAAGTTCTACTAGTGTCTGTGGAATGTATATGTCTTTTTCTTAAAAATATTGAATTAGATTCTTGATAATGAATTATAAACATATTATTATATAAAACCATTGGCTGAAAAATAGTGTCAAGAGCCATGAACTAAGGTACTCTACTTGAAACTTTAAATGAGCCCATTCTGTGGGGTATGCCTATATATTTGTTTGTATTTACTTGACAGTGCAAAGAAAAATCCTTGTAAAGGCAGATTCTGAAGTGAAACTGAGTTACTTTTTACTGTATTTTTTTTTCAATGGTTATTTTTGAGAGAGAGAGAAACAGAGACATAGTGCAAGTGGGGAAGGGTCAGAGAAAGAGGCAGACACAGAATCCAAAGCAGGCTCCAGGCTCTGAGCTGTCAGCACAGTGAGGTGCCCCACTTTTTACTATATTCTTTTAAAATTTGTTACAGTATACTTACATTGCTACCTTTATAAATATAGAAAATTATTTTGAAAAAGAGTAGGTGGGATTAAAGCAGAATAGAGTAGGGTGTATTTCTTTGGTTTTATACTTACGTTGCAGCCATCCTCCTCTTTTCCCAGTTTCATTTAGCAAATAAATGATGAATATAGTTGGGTAGGACCTGTATTACCTAGTAATAATAGTGTTATTACTACATTTTATGACTGAAGGAAAACTAGACTTGGATTGAATACAACAGAACAGAAATGTGTAATGTTACAATTTAGATCTTACTGTTAAATTAGAATGTTGATCTTTATTATTTTTTTAATGTTTATTTATTTATTGGGGGGGCCACAGAGAGAAAGAGAGAGAGAGAGAGAGAGAGAGAGAGAATTACCAGCAGACTCCACGCGATTTGCGAGGAGCTCGACGTGGGGCTTGATCCCATGAACAGTGAGATTATGACCTGAGCCAAAACCAGGGGTCGGATGCTTAACTGATGGAGCCACCCAAGTGCCCCAGAATATTTCTTTTAAAACTTCACTAACTTCCTAAGAAAAATCATTCTTTGGTTGAGAAAAACAAACTTTCCTTTATTTTATTTTCTATTTTAAGTAAACTATACCCCTATCGTGGGGCTCGAACTCACAACCCTGAGATCATGAGTTATGTGCTCTCCTGAATACGCCAGCCAAGCACCTCCATAAGTTTTCCTTTAATAGTGTAGTGTCATTAGTAAATATTAATGATAAGGTCTTTGTAAAATCTAAGTTGTCTTTCTACATTCATTTATCTTTGAAATTTATTTTCCTTTAGGTAAAGAAATTACATTTAGTATACATGTTATATGTCAGACATTGATTTAGAATCTAAATGTTTTGTATGTTGCACTTAATGATATAGGTATTAGTATACTCATTTCATAAATGAAGAAACCGTTTTAGAAAGGGCATACAGCTACTGAGTCTCTGCCATTGAAGTATAAGTGTGACTTTGAAATCAGTGTTCTTATGTGTATACCTTTGCCTTTCTCAGAAAAAGCTGATTAACTGAGAATAAGAGTAGTTGGGGGAGGACAAACATGTAGCTGTCCCAAATCACAAAGGTATGGATTGTCAGAAGGCCTTAGTTATATTTGAAGCTGGTCTAGCTAAAGGAGCCAGTAGCTGAATTACCTCTTTTTCCTGCTAATTAAATGATCTTTATACAGTTGCCAAAAGCAAGCATAATTTTAGTAGTTTATGTATCACATTTAGTAAGGTACAGATTCTATAGAACCTATGACCTTCTGAATGAAATTTCATTAATATAAACAAAAGAGGAAGTCCATTCAGTAAATAAAATTAGAATTGGAAGTCTGCAGTAAGAGATCTGGGTTTTAGGGCTAGACTAAAAAGGGAGGAGGATTAGGGGATGAGGGAGAGGAGAAGAGGAGATAGTGAGCTCAGATGCTGTGTGGACTACTTGTCTGGGTATAGAGATTGTCACATTTAAAGGATACATCATAAGACATTAAATGTATGTTAAGTTTGTGGCAAAATAACCATGAAGAAAGTGGCAGTTTTTCAAATGAATATCTGGAACAAATAAGTATAGAATGCTATTTTATCATTCTAGTACCTTTTTTAACTACGAAAAGATAGAGTGAACCAGTTACAGAAGCAGATTGGACATTATCAAGGAAGATTACTTTTACTTTTTTTTTTTTAATGTTTATTCTCTTTTGAGAGAGAGAGAGAGAGAGAGGGAAACACAGAACCTGAAGCAGGCTCCAGACTCAGCTGTCATCACAGAGCCCGACATGGGACTCGAACTTGTGTACTGCAAGATCATGACCTGAGCCAAAGTCAGAAGCTTAACAAACTGAGCCACCCAGGTGTCCTGAGGAAGATTACTTTTAAAGAGGAAAGGTGAAGCATTACGTGGAATTATTTACATATTATTGAATACTTTGTTCAAGAAACCATATAATGAATATATAATATTATATGATACTGCCCTTACTCCTAGTTTGCTGTTTATTTTAGGAGTTAAATGGGGGAAATCTTAAAGACTAAATGCTGTAAGTCCCCAGAAGAAGGAATGACTAGGGAAGACTTCACTGTGAAGTCTTGAGGAAGGAGGAAAAGGATATTACCAAAGACAGGAAATACTTGTGTATACAAGGTGATTACAGTTGGTCAGGAGTAGGCATGGCTGGCTGGAGTAGAGAATGCCCATAGAGCAGTGGATTTTGTGCCTTTTTTTTTTTTTTTTTTTTTTAAAGAAGACTCTCTCCACATATATAAAGGTAGGGGACACCTGGGTGGCTCAGTCAATTAAGTGTCAGGCTTCAGCTCAGGTCATGATCTCATGATTCATGAGTTCGAGCCCTGTATCAGGCTCTTCACTGACCTGTGGAGCCTGCTTGGGATTCTCTCTCTTTCCCCCTCCCTCTGTCCCTGCCCCTCCCCTCTGCCCCCATATAAATAAGCTTTAAAAAGATAAAAGGGAGGGGGCCGATGACATAGTTGTTTCGGTTGAAGCAGAGTACTAGGTCTCTAGGAGCAGGTTAGAAACGATAAGTAGGAGGCAGTGATAGGAAATTGGTTTGAACAGGCACAAATCAAATACTTACTGAGTGTTTACTATGTGCCAAGTACTTAAATATTTATTCTTAGAGGTCTGTGAAATAATTATTGTTTTTTTTGTTTTTTTTTTTTTTTTTTTTTACAAATAGTTTATTGTCAAATTAGTTTCTACATAACACTCAGTGCTCATCCCCAAAGTGCCCTCCTTCATGCCCATCCCCCCCTCCCCCCCACATCCATCAGTCCTCAGTTTTTGTCAGCATTCAAGAGTCTCTCATGGTTTGCCTCTCTCCCTTTCCCCCACCATTTCCGCCCTTCTTCTCCCCCTTGGTCCTCCGTCAAGTTCCTCCTAATCCTCCTATACGTGCAAACATATGGTATTTGTCCTTCTCTGCCTGACTTATTTCGCTCAGCATAACACCCTCAAGGTCCATCCATGTTGCTACACATGGCCAGATTTCATTGTTTCTCATTGCCATGTAGTATTCCATGGTATAGATAAACCACATCTTCTTGATCCATTCATCTGTTGATGGACACTTAGGCTCTTTCCATGTTTTAGCTATTGTGGAGAGTGCTGCTATGAACATTGGGGTACATGTGCTCCTATGCCTCAGCATTTCTGTATCCCTTGGGTAAATTCCTAGCAGTGCTATTGCTGGGTCATAAGGGAGTTCTATTGTTAGTTTCCTGAGGAACCTCCACACTGTTTTCCAGAGGGGCTGTACCAGTTTACATTCCCACCAACAGTGCAGGAGGGTGCCCGTTTCTCCACATCCTCGCCAGCATCTAGAGTTCTCTGATTTGCTCATTTTAGCCACTCTGACTGGCGTGAGGTGGTATCTCAGTGTGGTTTTGATTTGTATTTCCCTGATGAGGAGGGATGCTGAGCATCGTTTCATGTGTCTGTTGGCCATCTGGATGTCCTCTTTGGAGAAGTGTCTGTTCATGTCTTCTGCCCATTTCTTCACTGGGTTGTTTGTTTTTCGGGCGTGGAGTTTGGTGAGTTCCTTATAGATTCTGGATATTAACCCTTTATCTGATATGTCATTTGCAACTATCTTTTCCCATTCCGTTGGTTGCCTATTAATTTTCTGGGTTGTTTCCTTGGCTGTGCAGAAGCTTTTAATCTTGATGAGGTCCCAACAGTTTATTTTTGCTCTCGATTCCCTTGCTTTTGGGGATGTGTCAAGTAAGAAGTTGCTGCGGTGGAGGTCAAGGAGGTTGTTTCCTGCTTTCTCCTCTAGGGTGTTGATAGTTTCCTGTCTCACGTTCAGGTCCTTTATCCATTTTGAGTTGATTTTTGTGCATGGTGTGAGAAAATGATCTAGTTTCATTCTTCTGCATGTTGCTGTCCAGTTCTCCCAACACCATCTGTTAAAAAGGCTGTCTTTTTTCCATTGGATATTCTTTCCTGCTTTGTCAAAGATCAGTTGGCTGTATACTTTTGGGTCCACTTCTGAGTTCTCAATTCTGTTCCATTGGTCTATGGGTCTGTTTTTGTGCCAATACCATACTGTCTTGAGGATGACAGCTTTGTAGTAGAGGCTGAAGTCTGGGATGGTGATACCTCCCGTTTTGGTTTTATTTTTCAGTATTACTTTGGCTATTCGGGGTCTTTTGTGGTTCCATACAAATTTTTGGATAGTTTGTTCTAGTTTTGAGAAGTATGCTGGTGCAATTTTGATTGGAATTGCATTGAATGTGTAGAGTGCTTTAGGTAGTAATGACATCTTAACTATATTTATTCTTCCTATCCATGAGCATGGAATGTTTTTCCATTTCTTTGTGTCTTCTTCAATTTCCTTCATAAGTTTTCTATAGTTTTCATCATACAGATCTCTTGTATCCTTGGTTAGGTTTATTCCGAGGTATTTTATGGTTTTTTGTGCAATTGTGAATGGGATCAGTTTCTTGATTTCTCTTTCTGTTGCTTCATTATTGGTGTATAAAAATGCAACCGATTTCTGTACGTTGATTTTGTACCCTGCAACTTGGCTGAATTCTTGGATCAGTTCTAGTAGGCTTCTGGTGGAGTCTGTCGGGTTTTCTATGTAGAGTATCATGTCATCTGCGAAGAGTGAAAGTTTGACTTCCTCTTTGCCAATTCTGATGCCTTTGATTTCCTTTTGTTGTCTGATGGCTGATGCTAGGACTTCCAGCACTATGTTAAACAACAGTGGTGAGAGTGGACATCCCTGTCGTGTTCCTGATCTCAGGGGGAAAGCTCTCAGTTTTTCCCCGTTGAGGATGATGTTAGCTGAAGGCTTCTCATAGATGGCTTTGATGATGTTTAAGTAGGTTCCTTCTATCCCAACTTTCTCG
Organism: Hyaena hyaena; assembly: GCF_003009895.1. Classification (NCBI taxonomy): domain Eukaryota; kingdom Metazoa; phylum Chordata; class Mammalia; order Carnivora; family Hyaenidae; genus Hyaena; species Hyaena hyaena. Next base: position 732,103 of record NW_024081491.1, read on the forward strand.
AGAGTCTTTATTAAGAAGGGATGCTGTATTTTGTCAAATGCTTTTTCTGCATCTATTGACAGGATCATATGGTTTTTATCTTTTCTTTTATTGATATGATGGATCACATTGATTGATTTGCGAATGTTGAACCAGCCCTGTAACCCAGGAATGAATCCCACTTGATCTTGGTGGATGATTCTTTTGATATGCTGCTGGATTCGATTTGCAAGGATCTTGTTGAGAATTTTTGCATCCGTATTCATCAAGGATATTGGCCTATAGTTCTCTTTTTTTGTTGGATCTCTGTCTGGCTTGGGAATCAGAGTGATGCTGGCTTCATAAAATGAGTCCGGGAGTTTTCCTTCGACTTCTATTTTTTGGAATAGCTTGAGAAGAATTGGGATTAATTCTGTTTTAAATGTCTGGTAGAATTCCCCAGGGAAACCATCAGGTCCAGGGCTCTTATTTGTTGGGAGATTTTTGATCACTGATTCGATTTCTTCACTCGTTATGGGTCTGTTTAGGTTTTCTATTTCTTCCCGTGAGAATTTTGGTAGTGAGTGTGTGTTTAGGAATTTGTCCATTTCTTCTAAGTTGTCCAATTTGTTGGCATACAATTGAAATAATTATTGTTATTCTCAGTTTGCAAAAGGAGAAACAGGCTTAGAGAAGCTTAGTGAGTTGCCCAAGAATAAGCAACCAGTAAACAACAGTATCAATTCAAATCTTGGTTTTTCGCACTCTAAAACCATACTCTTAACTACCCGTGCTAAATGTGCAAGGCTTTAATACTATACCAATCTAGAACTTTACTTTGTAAATCAAAAGTAGTTTTTAATCAGAGGAGAGTCTTTCATAGCAAATAGAGATCTTAAAGATTCTTTTATCTGAAATTCATTTTACAGACGGAGAAATTTAGGCTTAGGGTTCTAAAATGTCTGTAATAATGCTGAAACCCAGCCCCAAATTCTCTGATTTGTGATCTATTTTTCTTCGCACTGTACCAGCCAGAATATTTGTGGTAGAAGTTAAGTACTAGAATGTTCACAGTATGTCTGAAGGTGAATGAAAGACTACTTAGAAAGTTGTCTGGGTATGAGATGAGGAGGACTTAGAGTGATAGCAGTGGAGAAGATGTAGGTATGAAGGATGATAAAACAGATCAACCAAGGAGCGCCATGTACAGTCAGGTCATGCATGTGTCTGACTAGCAAGCCCTTGTTCATCTGGTTTAGTGATAATCCTTCCTAGTAGCTGCTAGCGTTTATTAAGTGTTCAGTGAGTGCTTGCACATGGATTCTCTAATTTAAATGCTCTTTGAGGTAGATACTGTTCCTGTTTTTCAGATGAGAAAATTGACATTCTGAGCCATGCTTTACCTAAGACTTGATAGCAAATACGTGGTAGAATAATGGTGCTAAAAGTATGCTTTTAATCAGTATACTATAGTGTACTCAAAGTCTCTGTGGTGGCTCACTTCTCTGTTCTGGAAAGATACGACGGTGGTGAAAAATGCAAGTATTACAGAATTGAAACATACAGTGGTTATTCTGGCCAAAAAAATTTGCAGGTAGCTGTGAATGTGAGATTTTTACTTAGGGCACCTGAGGTGGTTATATATATTCCTCATGATTAACATAAATTTGTATAAAATCACTAGAAATTTGGAGCACCTGGGTGGCTCAGTCTGTTAAGCGTCCGACTTCAGCTCAGGTCATGATCTCATGTTTCGTGGGTTCGAGCCCCGTGTCGGGCTCTGTGCTGATGGCTAGCGCAGAGCTGGAGCCTGTTTCAGATTCTGTGTCTCCCTCTCTCTGTGATCCTCCCCTGCTCACACTGTCTCTCTCTGTCTCTCTCAGAAATAAATAAAACATTAAAAAATTTTTTAAATCACTAGAAATTTAAGTCTGGATTGAGTGGTAAGAACTTTGGCCATGTTTTAAAGGGACGATTGTTTATTAGTCTTTATAACGTCTGCCTCATTACTCTAATTTTCTCCCTTATTATTCATATTTCTCTCCTGTAGTACTTTTGATATTCTTGTATAAATTGTGTTTTTGTGTCTCTTAACCCTAATTAAATGATAAACTTTTGAGTGATAATAATTGTCCATTTACATGGTTTTTAAAAAAATTCGGCATACATTTATTGAATCTTTAAATATGCCAGATTTGTACAAATCTTAAGAGTTCAAGAATGGGGGGGGAGCACCTGGGTGGCTCAGTCGGTTAAGCGTCCGACTTCGGCTCAGGTCGTGATCACACGGTTCGTGGGTTCGAGCCCCGCGTCAGGCTCTGTGCTGATGGCTAGCTCAGAGCCTGGAGCCTGCTTCAGATTCTGTATCTCCCTCTCTCTCTGACCCTCCCTTGCTCACGCTGTTTCTCTCTCTCTCAGAAATAAATAAAACATTAAAAAAAAAAAAGTTCAAGAATGAGGAGCCTGGGTGGCTCATTCAGTTAATCATCCAACTCTTGATTTTGGCTCAGGTCATGATCTCACGGTCGTGAGGAGGAGCCCCATGTCAGGCTCTGTGCTAACAGCACAGAACCTGCTTGGGATTCTGTCTCCCTCTCCGTCTCCTCCCCCCCCTCCCCCTCCCCCCTCATGTGCTCTCTCTCCCTCTCTCTCAAAAAGAAAAAAATGCCTTAAAAAACATATTCGTGATTTGGGATCTGAATTCATATAATACAATTTATTTTTTATAGTCTTTTTTTTTTTTTTTTTTTTTTTTTAATTTGAGAGAGCGCCCACTTGAGTAGGGGAGGGGCACAGAGTAGGAGACAGGATCCAAAGCAGGCTCCCCACTGCCAGCAGCAGGCCTGATGCTCAGCTTGAATTCCTGAATTGCAAGATCTTGACCTGAGCTGAAGTCGGATGCTCAACTGACTGAACCACCAGGTGCCCCTGTTTTTCTTTATAGTCCAATCCTTAGCCTGATCTTAGATTATTTCCTACCGTGTTACTTATAAACTTCTTTGACTAGGTTAATTTGCATGATTAAAATTAAACTGGTTTATATAGAAATTGGGCTACTTACTTAGACAAGAGAGTGGAGTGTCCAAGAAACTTTTTATTTTTTTTTATTTTTATTGTATTTTATTTTATTTTTTTTATTTTTTACAAATAGTTTATTGTCAAATTAGTTTCCACATAACACCCAGTGCTCATCCCCACAAGTGTCCTCCTCCATGCCCATCCCCCCTCCCCCCCACATCCATCAGTCCTCAGTTTTTGTCAGCATTCAAGCGTCTCTCATGGTTTGCCTCTCTCCCTTTCCCCCACCATTTCCCCCCTTCTTCTCCCCCTTGTTCCTCAGTTAATTTCCTCCTAATCCTCCTATACGTGCAAACATATGATATTTGTCCTTCTCTGCCTGACGTATTTCGCTCAGCATAACACCCTCAAGGTCCATCCATGTAGCTACACATGGCCAGATTTCATTCTTTCTCATTGCCATGTAGTATTCCATGGTATAGATAAACCACATCTTTTTGATCCATTCGTCCGTTGATGGACACTTAGGCTCTTTCCGTGTTTTAGCTATTGTGGAGAGTGCTGCTATGAACAGTGGGGTACATGTGCTCCTATGCATCAGCTTTTCTGTATCCCTCCAAGAAACTTTTTAAATGAGAAATATGGAGCATAGAGTAATAGTGATTTCTTTTTGTAAGTATAATAGTCCAGTCAGGTAGAAATAGTTGAAAATATAAAAATTCACTAGTGAACCAGTATTTGATAAATAGAAACTAAGAGAAGACAAAAATTGCTTTCAAAGCTACATGGAATCATAGAGTTTAGTACTGTAAAAAAATGTGTTTTTCTAAGGATGACCTAACATCTCTGGACTCTTAGAATAGAGTCCAAAGGAAATAAGGGGGACTTTTGAGTAATTTCAATCTACTTGACGTTCTGACTTCTTATATTCCATGAAGAGTTCATTTATTATAAATGGGACATACCATAGATTAATATCTTGGTATTCAGTACACGTATATAGCCACTGTTGTCTTCCTCCACATGCCAGTAAATAGTAAAAACATTGTGACAGTGTTTATTCAATTTTGCTTAGGCTGAATATCTTTTCTTAGATGACTTGAACTATATGTTTAATTTGGAGAAGGTCTTGTTAAAATTATGCTTTAAATTTATACTTTTGGCTTGGATTTAATATTTGTGTAACATTGCTTTTCAAACTAAGTCTCATTTTGTTAATGGAATGGTATATGGGAAAGATTTTTGGATAATACTTGGGTTATTGATCCTGGATAATCAGTGTGTCCCATCTGTAAATAGGATCGTCTCATTATCACCAAATTATATGTAAAACATTACATTTTGCCACAACTTATATTTTAGAGTATCGTTCATTTTATTTTGGAAATGAAAGGAAAATAAGTTGATTTTAATTTTCTGAAGCCTTAAGGAGGTAACTGGTTTAAAGTCCAACAACATCCTACATGGTGATTTATGGTTTCTAAAGCTTCTCCCATTTGTTGTATCTTGATCTGCATACGGATCCTGAGCCCTCGGGGGAGGCTGCGGAGACTCAGGCTCTGTTTGTCAGAAGTGACAAGAAATCTCTTATTGGAGAACTGAGATTTTGTAGCCCAGCTTTTTAAGGGACTACCTAGAACAATATAGAAAGAAAAAAAGATGAACTGGGGAGAAGGTTAATGTGGAAAAGTAAAGGAGGAGCAGTTTAAATGAAGCTGAAAAGTCTTTTTTGGGTTATTGAATTATCCTAAAATTCTCAGTGTAGTTATGGAAAATTTAACCAATAGTAAGAGAATACAATTCTAATAGGGTGTTGGATTGTTGGATTAATTACAGTTCCATAGGACTGGCTATTATACACATAACTCTTCGAAATATTTTGTACTGAGATATTTTCCATTCTTTATAACTTAAGAATTGAAGTGAGCCATGGCACCTGGCAGCCTCATTCAGATGAACATATGACTCTTGATCTTGGGGTCAGGAGTTTGAGCCCCACATTGGGTATAGAGATTACTTAAATAAATAAACTTGAAGTGAGCCTTAGAGATCTTAAGTCTGTCTCACCCCTTAAACATGCCTGTTTCTCCTTGACTGCTGATGAGCGACAGCAGATAAAACAAATTGAACAAGCCTCTCTTGAACACTAATGCAAAATTCAAATATTTCTTTATGATAGCTTGCATAATTTTTGAGATATGGAAGCCTGTATAATATAGCCCTGTGTTCTATTTGATAAGATAATTATTTGATTACAAGACAGTTAAATTATCTGTATTTCGTGGCATTAAGCAGAACGCACCATGATGACTAAATATATAGACCTGAACAAGTTCTAGACCCACTGTGAACATGTCTTCTTTTGAGTGAACAAATGCTTTTTAATTGAACACTGCTCTATCCCAGATACTGTATCAGTTATTCAGGATACAAACATAAGTAAAACTGAGGGCACAAAAGTGTTAACTAAACTTTTTTTTTTTTTTTTAATGTTTGTTTATTTTTGAGAGAGCACGAGTGTGTGCGCAAGCAGGGGAGCGGCAGAGAGAGAGGGAAACACAGAATCTGAAGCAGGCTCCAGGCTTTGAGCTGTCAGCATACAGCCCTTCTCAGGGCTCAAACTCATGAGCTGTGAGATCATGATCTGAGCTGAAGTTGGACACTTAACCAACTGAGCCACCCAGGCGCCCCCTGACTTGAGTGCCCCACTAAAGCCCTTTTGCCCATCTCTGTCCTCATTTAAATTTTTTCTATTTAAAAAAATTTAATTCTTTTAAAATTTATTTTTGAGAGAGAGCAAGCAGGAAAGGGACAGAGAGAGAGAGGGAAACACAGAATCTGAAGTAGGCTCCAGGCTCTGAGCTGTTACACAGAACCTGATGTGGGACTTGAATTCATGAACGGTGAGAGCATGACCTGAGCTGAAGTTGGTTGCTTAACCAACTGAGATACCCAGGTGCCCTTTGTCCTTGTTTAGTAATATTAGGCTATGTAATTAAAATTCAACTGTTTTAGGGGCGCCTGGGTGGCTCAGTCGGTTAAGCGTCCGACTTTGGCTCAGGTCATGATCTCGCAGTTCGTAGGTTCGAGCCCCGCATCAAGCTCTGTGCTGACAGCTAGCTCAGAGCCTGGAGCCTGTTTCAGATTTCTGTATCTCCCTCTCTCTCTGCCCCTCTCCTGCTCACGCTGTCTCTCTCTCAGAAATAAATAAAAAACGTGAAAAAATTTTTAAAAAATAAAATAAAATTGAACTATTTTATCTTGTAGAGCTAGCTCCGATACTTTGGTAAGATGGAAGGATGGGGATTCTTTTAGGTCACAGTTAAATTACTGTGCTCTTAGAAAACCTCTGTATTTGAAAATCAAAAAAATCTGGTTGTTGTATAGATCACTAAACAGGCTGTGGCAAGAATATAGTTAGTTCGGTAGTATTGGAGAATTTGAATTCTGTTGAGAAAGTTTGTAGGAATAATATGCTTGATGTTTGTAGTTAGTGTTTCCATGTTTCCAGGGAGATAGCATATATCATATTATAGTTTAAATGATGCTGAAAGTAATCATTCTTTTTATGATATCAAAGACTATTCAGAAGAAGTTTGCAAAAATTAAGCTTTGGCTTGGAAGTAGATGTACCATTTTTCTGTGTTTCTGAAAGTTTGTATGCATCACTGTTTTAATAAATGAAATTATATTTAAATGCACTAACATAGTATAGAGTCCTATTTTTTTTTTTTTTTTAGTTTATTTATTTATTTTTAGAGAGAGAAAGCATGGAAGGGGCAGAAAGATAGAATCCCAAGCAGGCTCCTCGCTGTCAGCTGTCAGCTGTCAGCACAGAGCCTGAGAACTATGAGATCATGACCTGGATTGAAACCAAGAGTCATACAATACACTTAACCAACTGAGCCACCCAGGTGCCCCTAGAGTCCTATTTTGAATAGTTTCACAAATCAGAAAATGTTTACATGTATTTGAGTTACTTAAAGTAAGAAATAAAGAGGTCAGGTTCTTGGTCTTTATCAGTATGATGGCCTTTGAAAGAGATTATTGTGACTTTTTGATGGCTTTTATTTCTGCTTTATTAGGATCAGTCTTTAAAAATCATTGTAGACATCTTAAGAAGACAAGATATATATTTTTATTTTATTTTATTTTATTTATTTATTTTTTTTAATGTTTTATTTATTTCTAGGAGAGAGAGAGAGACAGCGTGAGCAGGGGAGGGTCAGAGAGAGAGGGAGTCACAGACTGAAACAGGCTCCAGGCTCCGAGCTGGCAGTCAGCACAGGGCCCGACGCGGGGCTCGAACCCACGAACCGCGAGATCATGACCTAAGCGAAAGTCGGACGCTTAACCGACTAAGCCACCCAGGCGCCCCAAGATATATATTTTTAATGTTTTATTTATTTTTGAGAGAGAGAGAGGGTATGAGCATAGGAGGAGGGGCAGAGAGAAAGGGAGACAGAATCCACAAAGCAGGATCCAGGCTCTGAGCTGATAGCACAGAGCCCAACAGGGGGCTCAAGCCCGTAAACCTGAGCCGAAGTCAGACCTTAACCAACTGAGTCACCCAGGCACCCCAATATTTTTAAGCATTTTCAGATATATATACTGGCTCCATAAATGTTCTGTTCCCTACCCCCATGCCAGAAGTTTAAGTTGGTAAGATTATTTTGTCTAATTATAGTAATTAATGGGGTTTAGGACTCTGTGTTGAACATTGCCATATGCTCAATGCCTTCCAACAGTGTAGTAGCAATTCAACAAATACTTGTAACGAATATTTGTTGTTGAATGAATCTTAGGGGAATGGCAGCAGAAAGAAATTGATGTGTTCTTGTATCTCTTGACTATCCAACTAGTATTTTAACCACTTTGGAATCTTCTTCATTTCTAATTTGTTCCTGTAGGAAAATCCTATGTCTTCTGATTATGAAGTGTGACTGATTACCAAATTATGGTTGTTCTTTAATATTTTCTTCTCAATTGTTCTACTGGAGTTTTTCTCTTTAAAAATAGTGTTTCTCAAAAAAGTATTTCTCTTCAGTCCAATTCTTTGGGCCAGTTTTGTAGATTAGTGTTATCTTTAACTATCGTAAAATCAAAAGTGATTCATGAGAGATTATTCTAAGAAACAAGGAGGCTACAGACAATCTGAATTTTTGTATTTGGCCTTATTCTCTCTCTTTAGTTATGATAAGTCGTAATAGCTTCACATTTTTAAAAAGTTTATTAGAGAGTGCAAGCGAGGGAGGGGCAGAGAGGGGAATAGAGAGAGAATCCGAAGCAAGCTTTATGCTTTCAGCACAGAGTCCAACGCAGGGCTGTATCCCAGGACCCTGAGATCATGACCTGAGCCGAAATCAAGAGTTGGATGCTTAACCAACTGAGTCACCCAGGCGCACATATTAGCAAGAGATGTATATGTGCACGTTTTAAAGTTTTGATTTAGAAAATAGGAATATAAATTTTTTTCCCATCATATGAATACGTTGGTATTGGCATATTTCAAGATCTGGTAGGTTGTTTGTTTTTTATTTTTGTTTTGCCTCCCTTCTCCAGTTGGCTGGATCACAGTCATGGTATTTATTGATCTTTGACTGAGGAGGACAGTTTCTTTTATGGAAAATATTTAGTGTTCTGGTTGAAGTTGCCTCCTTTAGAGTGAAATAAATAACAAAATGTTAATTTAATGGATCTTAAATATTTTCTCCTTTAAAGGAAACTAAGAGTAGGGAACATAGATTTAGTTCAATTTATTTTATTTTTTAAAGATTTTATTTTTAAGTAACCTCTATACCCAACATGGGGCAGGGACTTAAACCCCTGAGATCAAGAGTCACATGCTTTACCAACTCAACCAGCCAGTAGAACCCCTAGTTCAATTATTTTAAAACAGAAATTGAGTTTTCTAGAGAATATCCTATCAGCAAACATTTGGTTGCTACTCACCTTTTGAAGTCATCCTTCTAAGTTGTTACTCAGGTGTTCCATGATGGTGTTCTTTATGATAGGATTTGTCATTAATCACAAATGAATGAATAGAGAGGAATTTTGTTTTTTCCACTAGGATTTTTTTCCTTGGTTTGGAGCCTTTTTAATAATGGAAAGAAATTGCTGCTTGGCCCACACAGTAAAGTCATCTTCAGACTGTTTTTTTGTTTTGGGTTTTGTTGTTGTTATTGTTGTTGTCGTTGTCACATATATGTATACATATTTTTTGTAAGTAAGCTCTATGCCCATTGTGGGGGTTGGACTCAGGACCCCAAGATCGAGTTTCATGCTTCACTGACTGAACCAGCCAGGCGCCCCTATATATATTTTTTAATTGAAGTGTAATTAACATATAGTATTATATAGTTTTAGATGTGCAGGATAATGATTCAGCAGTTAAGTGTAGTTCCTCCCTGTCACCAAACAATGTTCTTACAATACCTTCAGATTATTTTTAAAGCCAGACCGTTTATTTTCTGTGATGAGTTACCTCTGAGGGGATTAATTGTAAATGTGACAGCCATTTTGATGCCACTTTCTGGAGTTCCTGGTCTCCAAAGCTTGGCTTTGTTGTATGCAGAAAGATGTTGGCAAGCCTGGGAACACTTCATTAAAAGAAAACAAATTTCTGAGGGAAGCTGCTGGAAGGGTTTTATTCATTCATAACAGAACTCTAATGCACAGAAGTTTTCTAAGCACTTAGTGTACAAGGTTATTTTCCAGACCTCTTAACTTTTTATATTTTTTTAACAAGGTCTTGATGATTCCCCTCCCAACCCACAAATCCTCTTAGAGTTCTTTTACTAAAGGAAATGACTTGATCACAGTCCAGTTGATCTGTCTTTGATGTTATTTCTTCAAGGAGAAGTCTCAAGTTGGGCCCTGAATACAGATTTACCAGAATGAATAGTTAAGTGAGGGATTGGAAGCTAGAGCAAGTTCTCACTGTAACACACTCCCCCCCCCCCCCCCGCCCATGCATTATTAAAGAGGAGGTTGGACATATTCTCAAGTAACAGCGCAAAAATCTCACACCCCTGTCAGACCAATGTGAAAACAACTGCTGGAGCTGGAAGTGTCCTTCCTCTGTCTGCAGCTGAAATTGGGGGAGGGACAAACCAATAGTTACTTTACCCCTCCTTATCTGCCTGCTAGAAGGCCTGTTTCCTGCCCTCATGGTTTCTGCCTAACAGATGGTGTTTCTTTTTTACAGCATTATGATCCTGGACTTGTTGTGGTGATGGTAAACTTAGCAGTGGTAATTTTTTATTTTCAGACTGAATTACTCCTTTTGTCATCAGTGCACCAATATGTTAGGCTTACTTTCTCTGTTGTAGCCTTCATCCTTCTGCTTGGTCTTTTTCATTTTCCTTTCCTTTCCTTATGCAACTTGTCTGATCCTTGTTCATTAAAGGGTAATGTTAAGAAGGGATGTATCTGTTTGTGTTAGAACTGCCAAAAAAAATCAGTTAAAACATTAAATTCTAATACTGTCAAAAACTTGATTTCCCCACAATGTAATGGGCACTAGCACTTGCTACTGCAATTTATAAATAAATTAAAACAAACTTTGACTGCCTTAGGAGGCAAAAGTACTAATGCAGAGTTTATAAACAGGGGTTTACAGAGGTAATGAAATCTGTGCCAAAACTTTCTTGATTCTTGCAAAACAAATTCTGGCAGACTAAACCAAACCAAACAAAACAAAAAAGGAAATTTCTTTGACATTTCTTTTCAATTCTTTCATTGGACCATTTGTGTATTTTACCAGTAAATCCCTGATTGAGACGTTATGAAAGTGATATTGCACCTAGGAAGTCATTTTTATAACCTGTCTTTAATTTGGTCCTTTTGCTAAAGATTGCAGTCACTGCTTATTTATTATACCATTGGGCATAAGGTAGTCATGCATTTTCATTTTAACTGGCAGTCTTTAATAGTATCTAAAAGAAGGCTGTATTTTAGAACTTTTTTCTCTCTTTTTTTTTTTTCTGGCATGAAATGATCTTTATTAACTTCAACTTTCACTGTGTTAATTATTCTTAATTATCTCCTTATTTATTGTTTAAAAACAATAATGAGATATTGGTGATAAGTAAATCCTGAATTTGTTTTTCATTATGTTTTAAATACAAAAATTACACACAAATATGGAGTAACTGGATGTAAGTGGTTGCCAGTCACTTTGAGAATAGTTTCTTCTTTTTTCTCTCCAGGACCTCCACTCATGAATAGAGCATTTATTTATTTTTAATTGGTTTTGGTAATACCTCAGATTTAGCCTGACAAAACTCCTCTTTTAGCCCAAAGGTATAATACATATGTGTGTATAACAACAACAAAAACACAAAACAAACAAAAAAACAATTGTTTACACCAGCCTGAGTGAAATGATGAGGGAAGTAAACATTGTGTTTTTTCACTAAAGGTGTGCAACAGATAAGGTAAGTCCTCTTTTCAGTGGGCTTACATCACAATAAAAAGCGCAAGTTGTGATGTAAAACAGCTGTGGTAGTAAAGTGCTTGTCTGCCCCATTTTGCTTTGTTTGGCTGGTTATGAGTGGATTAAATATACATTAAAAAAAATCTCCAGCATAGATTGATTAGTTAAAAGTCAATTTTCTTCGCAACTAGTCCTTTTCACAGCTTACCGATTGCTACAGCCAGTGTTAAATCCACTCTGGAAAATGGGACCTCAGAGCACCAGTTTAAAAGTAAAATTCTTTGTCCCTAAGGGCAACTAACTGTTGCTTTTTATTTAAAAATTTTTCATAGTCCCAGTTAAATGTAAAGCATCTTTTGAAAACAAAAAAATATTGAAAATGCTGAGTTGCCATTATGGAGTTTTTCTGTATCAGGTTTGAAACTCTGCTTGTTTTTTTATTTAAGCATGTCATTTGAGTTATTTATTACTAGTTTTAAAAGTGTGTGTGGGGGGATGTCAGTGGACAGTAAGAGTGAAGTGATTCTTAATGGAAAGTTATTTGGAGGTCTTTTTAAAAAGCAATTTCTAAGGTTTTTGATTTTAAATCTCCTGGTGCCATTGCTTAGAAGTGCTTTGCATTACTTATTTAATTTTGCCATAGCAATCTGGAATTATTTCCACCTGGAACGTCAAGGTGATTAGTTGGGCTTAAACTGGGAGAGGTAGGTTTGGTCGTAAGCTGTGAGAATGGCTTGTGTTTGGTTCACTGTAGCTTTCTGGTCTCTGCACTCCAAGGCAAGATCTCTAACCACCCAAACCCAATGTATACAGTGAACTGTTGGCTTAGCTTTGCTTCTTACCTTGATAATGTGTTCCTGTTACAGGGAGAACGGATCCCATTCCGATTGTTGTCAAGTATGATGTCATGGGCATGGGTCGCATGGAAATGGAGGTAAATTGACCTCATTAGTTTGTTTTTTTAATGTTGTATTCATTGATATTAATTCTAAATTCATATGCTAATGCAAGAATACATTTATTAGATAGAATGTAGTTTTAATATTTTTCTTTGATCATTTAAAAATATTTTTTACTTTCTGGGGCGCCTCAGTTGGTTGAACGTCTGACTCTTGATTTTAGCTCAGGTCATGATCCCAGAGTCATGGGCTCAGCACAGAGCATGGAGCCTGCTTAAAATTCTCTCTCATTAGGGGCTCCTGGGTGGCTCAGTCTGTTAAACGTCTGACTCTTGATTTCAGCTCAGGTCATGATCTCACGGTTACTGAATTCGAGCCCTGCATCAGGCTCCCTGCTATGTGTGGAGCCTGCTTGGGATTCTCTCTCTGCCCCTCCCCGCTCAACACGTGTGCTTTCTCTCTCAAAATAAGTAAATAAACTTAAAAAAAAAATTTCTCATGGCACTTGGGTGGCTCAGTTGGTTAAGTGTCCGACTTCAGCTCAGGTCATGGTCTCACAGGTTGTGAGTTTGAGCCCCACATCGGGCTCCCTGCTGTCAGTGCAGAGCCTGCTTTAGATTCTCTGTCTCCCTCTCTCTCTCTGACCCTCCCCCATTTGTACTCTTTCTCTCAAAATAAACCTTCAAAAAATAAATAAAAATTCTCTTTCCCTCTGACCCCTTCCCCACTCATGTGCTCTCTCTAAAATATAAACTTAATATATATATATTTAAATTTTTAAAAAACTTATTCATTGATTTTGAGAGAAAGAGCGCAAGTGGGGGAGGGACAGAGAGAAGGAGAGAGAGAGAACCCCAAGCAGTCTCTGCCCTGGCAGTACAGAGCCAGATGTGGGATTTGAACCCATGAAACTGTGAGATCATGACCTGAGCTGAAACCAAGATTCAGATGCTTAACTGACCGAACCACCCAGGTGACCCCCCCACCCACCGTTTTACATTCTCACTTGGTGCTGCCTTTGAGACAGGTAGATGACAGATAATTCCCCTATTTTAACAGGGGCATAAAGAAGTTGGATGTTGTTTTTTGTTTTCTCGGTTTTTAGGGTTTGTTTTGTTTTGTATTTTATTTTGAGAGAAACAGAGAAGAGAGTGCTTGCAAGCAGGGGAGAGGCAGAGGGAGAGGAAGGGAGAGAACCCCAAGCTCAGTACTGAGCCCTACGCAGGGCTCAATCTCATGTCCCAAGCTGAAATCAAGAGTTGGATGCCTAACTGACTGAGCTACCTGGGCGCTCCACGAAGCTGAATGTTTTGTCCAGGGTTGTACCACAAAGCAAGATCAGACTTAAAGCCCAGACCCTGGTGCTCATTTCATTAGCCATTGTTGTTCAACTCTAAACACGTTTGCTATGGTCGAAGCTTTGCCCCTGTGTACAGCTGTCATCTGTGATACCTTGTTTTCATTGCCTAAAATCTTTTCTCCATTTACTCCTAATTCTTTGGCATTGAACGGTAAAGTCAAGTCTGTAATTATCAAAAAATGTGCCTGTTGGGAACCACCAGCATGAACGGATTAATTAGCTATTTGGCACACATATTTCTCTGTGGGGTGACAATAAAGCAAAAGATAGCTGAAGTTTTTCATTTTCATGCAATAGTGTAGTTGTACAGATGACTTTTTAATAGCTAATTGGGGGTTCTTTAGGAATTAAGACTAATTATATCTATTTTTGTGAAGCTCGATTATGCTGAAGATGCTACCGAACGGCGCCGTGTCCTAGAAGTAGAAAAAGAAGACACAGAAGAATTGAGACAGAAGTACAAGGTACTTAAATGAAGCCAATCTTGGATGTTTGGTGCGCACACTGAAAGAGATACTCATTTTGGTGAAGAGGATCTCTGTTGTTGAAGGCATTTATTTGACATTTGGTGATGAATAGTAGTAGGCCTCAGGTTTCTGTTACTTTCCTATTTACTACCTTTGTAAAAACTATAGACCTAAAACCTCATAAGTCTGTTGGGATGATTGCATTAGTCTTTGAAAACACAATGCCTGGTACACAGTAGGCAGTAGCAGCAGTAAAAATTGTTATTTAAGAGTCCTTTGGAAACTTGAAAGTATTGGTAAGCCTTTTGATTTTTAATGGATGAGGTATTTTAAGAACAATAAATTGAGAACTTTAGTATTTTCCTTTTTAAGGGATTAGTTATAGAAAACTGCAGTTTAAAGCATGTTATAAGTTAGCTTTCAACTAGACTGACCAGGAAACATGCCTTTCAAGATGTACTGTGCCCAATCTCTACCAAAAAACAGGTAAATTTGAATATAAGAAACAAGATTATTGGTCATGATCCTTAAAGTGAAAAGAGGGAAAAGGGATTTATTTTAAAAATCTGTTTTGGGACGCCTGGGTGGCTCAGTCGGTTAAGTGGCCAAATTCTGCTCAGGTCATGATCTCACGGTTCGTGGGTTTAAGCCCTGCATTGGGCTGTGTGCTGACAGCTAGCTCAGAGCTGCCTGCTCCGGATTCTGTATCTCCCTCTCTCTCTCTGACCCTCCCCTTCTCACGCTGTCTCTCTCTCTCTCAGAAATAAATAAAACATTAAAAAAAAAAAAAAATCTGTTCTACCATAAAAATATATGCAACACAAAAACTGACAACTGTAGGGAGAAATGTTATATTTACCACAATATGGAAGATTTTAATAGATCTCCTTCAGTAACTGATTCAAAAAGTAGAAGAAAAAAATAAGCAAAGACATTTGAAAGATTTGAATAACACATTAACAAATTCCACCTATAATGTTTGGTATGGAACTATGAATCCAGTTACTCTGAAAATCAAAAATTTTGAACATATATGAAACATTTATTTAAATAAAATTTTCTGCCATTATCTGTGTCATAAAGTAACACCAATTTTGGAGAATTGAAATCAAGTTGATCAAGCCACAAACAACCAATTTTTAAAATAAAAGATGATTAAAAAAACAAAACCCTGTTAGGTTTTGAGAAAATTTAGTTTCTAGTCAGTGAAAGAAAAATATCACAGTGGTAATGGGAAAATATTTTGAACTAAAAGATAAAAATACCATATTTCAAAATTTATAGAAGTAACCTCAAGTAATATTTTTAAAAAAATTTTTAATGTTTCTTTAATTTAGAGAGTGCATGGGAGGGGCAGAGAGAGAGAGACACACACACACAGAATCTGAAGCAGGTTCCAGGCTCTGAGCTGTCAGGACAGAGCCCAATGTGAGGCTTAAACTCACGAACCATGAGATCCATGACCTAATCTAAAGTCGGACACTTAATCAACTGAGCCACTCAGGCACCCATTTCAAGTAATATATTAGATAGCAGATAATATATATCCTTAAATGCTGTGTTAGAGAAAGCAAGAAATGAAGTAAACATTTCTCTCAGGAAGTCAGAGAAAGAATAGCAAAGTATTTGCAAGGACATAATAAAGAAAAGATAATAAAAGGTTAACAGAAATGAAGCAGAAAACAAAGCCAAAAGTTAGCTCTTCGATGTACTTATAATATTAAGAAAGAAATTAACTTAGAAAACCAGTATCCATAATGAAGAAAGAAGACATTATAGCAGATATAGTAGGCATAGGCAGCACTAAAAGGTAAAAATAATACAAATAACTTTATTCCATTGAATGCAAGTTAGGTTTAAATGGACAAATTCCTAGAAATAGAACTTGCTAAAGTATACTAAAAAAAAGAAAACTTCAGTAATTCTGTTCCTATTATATAAATTGAATCTGTAGTAAAAAACTCTTTCCAGAAAGCCCAAATAACTTCACTTAGCAAATTCTATCAAAATTCAAATAGGAAATCATGTCAATCTTAACCAGTAATTTATAACCTTCCAGAGAATTGAAAATGAAGAAAAAAACTCCCCACTCATTTAATGAGATTCTGATACCACCTTGATGCTAAATCCTGACAAAGATACCTACATGATACTCTGATTTATAATACAGATACAGTTCTTAAAAGACGAGGGATTACAGAACCAATTTAGGATGTATCTGTTATGCCAGGAATGCAAGATTGATTTAATGTTAGAAATACAACCACATTAAGAGATTAAAGGAAAAAAGCTATATGATCATCTCAGTAAATGTAAAAAAGAAAGAAAGCATTATATAACGTTCTGCATTCATTCATGCATGATGAAAAGTCTTGTCCAAATTGGTAAAGAAAGAACCTTCCTTAACCAGATAGAATGCCTAAAAAGAAACACATAGGAAACATCATAGGGTCTTTAACTGATGGTCTTAAAATGTTAATACCTAACCTAGGGCTTCTTGTTGTGAGTAGAAAGTGTAAATCCTTTAGGTCCACCAACGAACTGGTCTGAAATTCCAGTCTCTTATTTCCATTTATATCCTGATAGATGGTTAGTTTCTTCATGCTTTTAAAAGACAGCGGATAATGATAATAGTGCAGTTTTTTTAGTTCCTATTTAAAGAATGAAGACAGCTCTTTCTTTTTTTTAAATTTTTATTTATTTTTTAAAGTAATCTTTGCACTCAACATGGGGCTCAAACCCCCAACCCCAAACTCAAGAGTTGCATCTAGGGGCGCCTGGGTGGCTCCGTCGATTAAGCGTCCCACTTCGGCTCTGGTCATGATCTCACGGTTTGTGGGCTCGAGCCCCGCTTCAGGCTCTGTGCTGACAGCTAGCTCAGAACCTGGAGCCTGCTTCAGATTCTGTGTCTTCCCTGCACGTGTGTGCTCGCGCGCGCTCTCTCTCTCTCTCTCTCTCTCTCTCTCTCTCAGAAATAAATAAAAAACATTAAAAAAAAACTTAAGAGTTGCATGCTCTACCAACTGAGCCAGCCAGGTGCCCCTTGGAGAGAACTTTTCATATTTCTGAACTTTTCACAGGGAGAGCTTATTAGCCTTTTACCATCCAGGTCCTGAGGCCTCATCTTCAAGCATTTAGGGATTCTCCTGTCATGTTGAGCTGAGCTATATATTAAATTTTTTGTGTTTTGGGGTGTCTGGCTGACTCAAGTGTCCGACTCTTGGATCTTGACTTAGGTCTTGATCTCAGGGTCAGGAGTTCACGTCTTGCATTGGGCTCCACACTGGGCATAAAGCCTACTTAAATAAAAATAATTTTCTATGTTTTGTTTTATCCAGAATATAACATGGTGAACTCTTCCCTTCCTTTTTTTCCTTTCATAGTCTCCTCGCCCTACCCTTTTCTTTATGCACTAGTCAACCCTTTTGGACTGGCTTTAGCACTTTTCCTTGAATCAATTTATTCAAGGCCACAAAACACCCATTTTTTGCTAAATACAGATACTTGAATCTCTACATCTTTACTGTAGTGCAGTATGAGACTGGTTCTGATTCACTGAGCTCCCAGAACTATCAAGTAATCCTTTCCATAAGCCATCTCCTGCTTAGTCTCCTCAGCTTTCAGTCTTAAAACATTGGTTTTCAGGCCCTCATCTTCTTTCAACCACCCTTGTCCTTCCTCCACCTTCCCTTACTCCCAATAGAAAACTTAAAGGAAATTTGGACCATCAGACAAACTTAAATTTAGACCATGGCTCTAAATTTAATCCTATGATGTATATTATAGGTAGATGAATGCACTTGGGCCCGTCTACTCCTGTCCTTAATATTTCACTTGTTTCACCAGCTCTCAAAGGATAATTCCTACCAAGAATTAGGGATCTTTGACTTCTCTTATTAAGGACCTTACATATTTGTAAAAGTGTAACCTTGGCAGCCTCTCTCATTACTCATTCTTTTCCTATCACCAGTAAACACGTTCACACATTTGTGGAGGAAAAGAACCTCTAAAACTTAAGAAGCCTCACACTGTTGACTCCCACTCAGTGTAGCTACAGTCTTCTCTTTTTACATGTCTTTAGAACTAAACTTTTTTTTTTTTTAATGTTTATTTATTTTGAGACAGAGTGTGAGCAGGGGAGGGGCAGAAAGAAAGGGAGACACAGAATCCAAAGCAGGCTTCAGGCTCTGAGCTATTAGCAAAGAGCCCGACATGGGGTTCAAACTCATAAACTGTGAGATCATGACCTGAGCCAAAGTTGGACGTTTAAACAACTGAGCCACCCAGGTGCCCCTTGCCCATTTTAAAAAATTATTTATTTATTTTTGAGAGAGACAGAGACAGAGTCTGAACAGGGGAGAGGCAGAGAGAGGGAGACACAAAGGCCAATATAGGCTCCAGGCTCTGAGCTGTCAGCACAGAGCCCAACATGGGGCTCAAACCCACATGTCATGAGATCATGACCTGAATCAAAGTCACATGCCCCAACTGACTGAGCCGCCCAGGCACCCCAATATAATACTCATTTTTAAAGTCACTGACTCTGTAGTATAGAGATAGTTAGATATAGATGGACATAGGTTGGATTTTATTTTTGTTACCTTTATCTTAATAAAATTACCCTATGTTCTCTGTTTCTTTTAGAGCATGTCCATTATTTTTGTGCTGTAAGCAGTGGCAGGTTACCTTGCTTTCCTTCTTATTCCCTTTCATTTCATCCACCACCTAAAATTAATAAATACACTTAGTATGTAGCATACAATTAAATACTGTAATATAATGCTTTCATTATTTGATTTTCAGTTTTGAATAAAGTTTTTTTTAACTTTTATTACAGGTAGAGTAATAGGCAAAACTCTTTCCTATTTACTGTCTCTACTTACCTTGTTTTATAGTAGTTCTGTCATTTTATTTTGCCAAGGTATATAGTAGGTACATTCTGATCTGACATGCTAATAGCTCTGCTTCTGTAAACCTCAGAGCTCTGTGTACATTCATAGCCTGCCAGTCCTTCTGCTGAGTTTTTCCTTATCATTTCTGCAGTTTATATCCTAGTAACTTCTTGAAAAAGTGTTGTACAGGGGTGCCTAGGTTGTGCAATGAGTTGTGTCTGATTCTTGATTTCAATTCAGTTCATGATCTCACAGTTTGTAAGTTTGACCCCACGTCAAGCTCTGTGCTGTGTCAGTGCAGAGCCTGCTTGGACTTCTCCTGTCTCTCTCTCTCTCTCTCTGCCCTTACCCTACTTGTGCCCCCTCTCTCTCTCAAAAAAATAAAAACCTTTAAAAAACAAATATTGTAGGGGTGCCTGGGTGGCTCAGTCGGTTGAGCATCTGACTTCGGCTCAGGTTATGGTCACATGGTTTGTTGGTTTGAACCTCACGTTGGACTCTGTGCTGACAGCTAGCTCAGAGCCTGGTGCCTGCTTCAGAATCTGTTTCCCTCTCTCTCTGACCCTCCCCCGCGCACGCTGTCACTGTCTCTCTCTCTCTCTCTCTCAAATTTAAAAAGAAATGTTGTGCAATCAGTATTTCATCAATTATTTTTATAGGTTGAAAAAATATTTATGAAATAATAAATATGCGGCCTGAGTGGTTCAAGTTGATTAAGCATCCAACTCTTGATTATGGCTCAGGTCATGATCTCACACTTTGTGAGTTTGAGCCCTATATTAGAGCTCCATGTGGTGAGCGTGGAGCCTGTTTGGGATTCTCTCCTTCTCCCTCTCCCTGCTCCTCCCATGCTAGCATGTGTGCCCACTCGCTCACTCGTTCTTTCTCTCTCAATAAAAAAAAATTTTAAAAATACATGGTTTTAAGTGCTCTTAGGCCCTTGGGAAGAAGCAAATTCAGTCTTCTCTAGAGTGATTTTAAATGTCAGAAAACTTCTAGATAAAGCCCCCCAAAATAGGAGATCATAGTCATAACACAAACCCAACTGGGAAACTAGTAATTATGGGCTAGAGTTAGATGAGGAAGGAAACAAAGAAGCAGAATCAGACCCTTTAAGGCTGAAGATACTGGAATTTTCAGCTCAAATACAACATATAGAAGAAGCATATTTAGTATGTTTATAAAAAATTCTTTTAATGTTTTATTTCTGAGAGAGAGAGACAGCGTGAGCAGGGGAAGGTCATTGAGAGAGGGAGATACAGAATCTGAAAAAGGCTCCAGGCTCTGAGCTGTCAGTCAGCACAGAGCCCGACGCAGGGCTCAAACCTATGAACTATGAGATCATGACCTGAGCCGAAGTCAGCCACTCAACCGACTTAGCCACCCAGGTGCCCCTTAGTATGTTTAGAGAAATAAAAGGGATTGAGATTATGAGTAAAGGACAAGAGACCCTACAAAACCTCAGTGAAAGGATTTAATAGCAGATTACGCAAAGCTGAATATTGAAGAAATATGTGAAGAAATATCCAGAATGTAGCAAATAGTGGAGGGAATGGGGTGCAAGAAAGAAAAAGAAATGGAAACTATGTGAAAGAGGTTAAGAGTTAATGATAAAGAACAAGAAACTCTAATATGTAGCTAGACAGAGCTTTAGAAAGAAAGAAAAACAATAGGATGGAGGCTCAAAGATTCCAGAATTGAGAAAAACACAATTCACAGATTGAGCTTCACAGAACTGTTGGCAGTAACAAAGAAGTCAGAATACAAAGTTGATTATGATCAAATCTAATGGAATCTTAAAGGTGCTCAGTGTAAATAGTCATCTTAGAATTGTACACTCAGCAAAAATATCTTTAAAGATAAAAATAAGTCTTCAGATACAAAATTAGTTTGCCACCAAAAGACTCTCCTAAAAGAAATTTTAAAGAACATACTTTAAAAGGGAGGAACAGGATTTAGAGGCTTGAGATGCAGTAAAGAATCTCTTATAAATCAGTATTTAAGTGAGGGTGTGTGGGGGCCACCTGGGTGGCTCAGTCGGTTAAGCATCCGACTTCGGCTCAGGTCGTGATCTCACGGTTCGTGGGTTCGAGCCCCGTGTCAAGCTCTGTGCTGACAGCTAGCTTGGAGCCTGCTTCTGATTCTGTGTCTCCTCCTCTCTCTCATCCTCCCCTACTCATGCTGCCTCTCTCTTTCAGAAATAAATAAAACATTAAAAATAATAATAATAAAATTTAAGTGAGGGTGTGTGTCCCCATCCGTGTGTGTATTTAATCCAGTCTTCTCATCTCTTTTGGAATAGTAAATCTTTTAAATCTATATAAATATTATAAAAAACAGTATCTTATAGAATTAAAACCAAGATAGAATTAAAATACATTACTAAGAGATACATTCTACTTGGCATCTGCTGCTTTATACTGCTGACTTTTGAATCAAAGTCTTAGGCAGATGTATCTTATGAGAAGAATATATGTCTGAATAAATAAATATAAACTTATTTATTTATTTTGAGAGAGGGAGAGCGTGTGTACATGCACACGGGGGAGGGGCAGAGAGAGAAGAGAATCTCAAGCAGGCCCCACGCTGTCCATGCAGAGCCCGACATGGGGACATGGGGCTTGAACTCACAAATTGTGAGATCATGCCCTGATCTGAGATCAAGAGTCGGATGCTCAACTGACTGAGCCACCCAGGTGCCCCTGAGCCCTGGTTTTAAGGGAGGTTGAGAAAGTAAGTTTTCTGACTTTTGTCTTGGGGAAACCAGCACTGATAAAGAAGGCTACCCACAAGTTGCTTAATAGCCAGACGACATGAAACTACAGGGTGCTTAGCAAAAATGATGGTGAATGATTGAATGTGGCAAAAATTATAATATGCTATATATTCACTTTGTAGTTTTAGTAAATTTACCTGAATAGTTCAATACTGACATTCCACAAAATACAACCCTTGTTTACTGATTAAGTAGCTTATGTGAGAAATGGTAGATGATAGAACTGCCTTAAAAATGTATCCAGAAGGGGCGCCTGGGTGGCTTAGTCGGTTAAGCGTCCGACTTTCGCTTAGGTCATGATCTCGCGGTTCGTGGGTTCGAGCCCCACATCGGGCTCTGTGCTGACTGCCAGCTCAGAGCCTGGAGCCTGTTTCAGAGTCTGTCACTCCCTCTCTCACTGACCCTCCCCTGCTCATGCTGTCTCTCTCTCTCCTAGAAATTAAAAAAAAAAAAAAAGTATCCAGAAGATACAAAACTGAATATAGAAGGCCAATGTTAGAAGGCTTTGAAATGAGACTTACCTTTAGATCTGTTAACTGGAAGGATCTACTGATTGTGAGACTAATATATCTTTCCTTGCTGTAAAAGGCTAACAAGTAATCCTTTATCATTTTTTAAAAAATTTTATGTATTTTAGAGAGAGAGTGAATGGGAGAGAGGGGCAGAGGGAGAAAGAGAGACAGATAATCCCAATTAGGCTCCACTTTCAGTGCAGAGCCTGATATGGGGCTCAATCCCATGATCCTGGGATCATGAGCTAAAATAGAGTCAGATGCTCAACTGACTGAGCCACCCAGACACCCCAATAATCATTTATCATTCCTTTCCCCTTTTCATTCTTCTGTACTACTTTATAGCAAATGAATAATATAGTTGACCCTTGAACAACATGGGGTTAGGAGCATGATCCTTCCCACAGTCAAAAATCTGCGAAAACTGACTCCCCAAAAACTTAACTACTAAAAGCCTACTGGTGACTAAAGCCTTACTAATAACAGAAAGTCAATTAACACATATTTTTTATATCTGTTATATATTATATTCTTAAAGTAAACTAGAGAAAAGAAAATATTAAAATTATAAGAAAGAGAACACTGGGGAGCCTAGGTGGCTCAGTCAGTTAAGCATCCATTAGGCTCAACTCAGGATCTCATGACTTTTGAGTTTGAGCCCCACGTTGGACTCTGTGCTGTCAGCTCAGAGCTTGGAGCCTGCTTTGCATTCTGTGTCTCCCTCTCTCTCTGCCCCTCCCCTGCTCGTGCGCTGCCTCTCAAAAGTAAATAAACATTAAAAAAATGTCTTTATGAGAAGATATATTTGATGTACTGTACTGTATTTATTGGTACTGTAAGTTGATGTCATCTGTTTACAAGATGAATAATCCGTCAGTACCTACCTCAGTATTGTCTTATATGACACACCATGCCGTAAATGTTGTACTTATTACTAATACTATACATCAAAAATGAAAAAGATTGAGGAGCCTGGGTGGCTCTGTTGGTTAAGCATTTGACTCCTGATTTTGGCTCAGGTCATGGTCTCATGGTTTATGAGTTTAAGCCCCACATTAGGCTCTGTGCTGACAGCACAAAACCTGCTCTAGATTCTGTCTCTACCTCTCTCTCTGCCCTGCCCTGGCACACTCTTTCTCTCTCTCAAAAATAAGCAAACATTTAAAAAATGAAAAGATAACGTGAAAAATAAATAAATTTATCCTTATAAATTCATGCATTGATAATGAAGTAGCAGCAGTATGATTGCCTTACGGTAGTCTAGTGTAATCAGTACAATTGCTTCACAATAGCCTAGACTATATACTATTGAATGCTTATAAAATTTTTATGGCATACAACATTCATATTTATAATACATCATTGGAAATATTGTTAGATTTTAAAAATAATGTGTATTTCCCTGAGTTGATAGGTTAATACTCAACTTCTCCAGTTATAAGAGAGCCATATAGTATATAATATAATCCTTTGAAAGCAAAGTTATAAAATAGTTAAGAAGCCAACACATTATTAATTTCCTATCAAATGTTACTTACCTTGTTCCTGTGTAAGGATAGGCTGTCCACTTCCATATAGTCTTGCATACGATGTCCTATATTATGAGTATTTAGGAGATGATGACATAAAAACGTCTCTCAGAATTCTTGTCTCATAGTTACTGGATTTTCGAACAAAGACAGTAACAAACATACACAACAGATAAGTTTAGTAACTATACAACCTGATGATTATATTACTATTCATTATAATGGATTATATATGGATATATAATATATATATTATATATTATAATATATAATATAATCCAATATTATATATATGGATTATAAAGGTTTTCATCTTCACATTGAGAAGGCTGAGGAGGAAGAAGAGGGGTTGGTCTTGGAATCAAAGGTAGAAGAGGTAGAAAGGGAGGTAGGAGAAGTTGGCACACTTAGTATATATATCATTATTTCTGATTTTTTTCTTTTTCATTTTCAAAATAAATGTTTCTATACATCATCTTCTGCCATTTGCTTTACGTTTCAGTGCTTGTATCCTAGATGGGTCCATGTGGTAAAAGAAGTCAAAAGTGGTCTTGAATAGCCAGAACCCTCTTCCAGATAGTTTACTGTCAACTAGTTCTTTGGCACTGCTGTTTCTACATTTTCTTCCTTATTGTCTGGCCCTGGTATGGAAGCACTTGTCTCCCATCGAGTTGTCTTCTGTTAATTCCTCTGGTGTGTGGTGTCTGTTAGCTCTTGATCCATATATTGAAAGATCCATGGATCTTCTTCAAGATCCATACATTGAAACCCTTCCCCACCACCACCACTCCCCCCCCCGCCCCCATTTACTGTCTCTTTTCTGATTACTGTGATCAGCTCTATTGTAAATTCTGTAAAGTCATGCACAACATCTGGACACGGTTTTCTCCAGCAGGAATATATTATTTGGGAATTGTATGGCTTTCACAGCTTTTTCTGTAACAACAATGGCATCTTCGATGGTGGAATCCTCCCAGATTTTCATGATACTCTTTCTTTTGGGGTTCTCATAGTATTAACAATCCTTTCTATAGTTTACTATGTTTAATGACCCCCTGATCTAGAGGCTGAATTAAAGACTTTGTGTTTTGGGGGCAGATAGACTACTTGAGTGCCTTCGCTGCAGAATTCATCAGGTTCTGGGTAGCTAAGGGATTGGAGGCAGTCCGTTACTGGCAAGGTACTTCCTGACTTCAGGGACGAAGCACTGATGGGACCAATCCAAATAAAGCATTCCTCTTGTTCAGGCCTTCTTGTACAACCAAGACTGACAGCTGGTGTTTTTTTTTTCCCTTCAGGGGTGGGGGTAGAAGTTAACTTTATAGGTAATCGCAGTCCTGATTATAAACCCAACTGTATTTGCATGAAGCAGTAGTGTTAGACTATCTTGTCCTCCCCTAAATCCTGGTGTTTGCTTCTCTTCCTTGCTAATAAATGTCATTTGTGGCTTTCCATCCCCACCCCATCCCTAGAGTAGGACACTTTTATTGCATTAAAAAACTTATTCAGGCAGATAATCTTTCTCCTCTGTGATTTTCTTAATGGCGTCTGGGAACTTGTCTGCTGCATCCTAGTTGGAAGAAGCTGCTTTTCCTGATATGTTTTAGCCAAACTGCTTTATAAAATTATCAGATCATCTTTTGCCTGCATTAAATTCTCCAGCTTTAAGGGTTTTTTTTAAATGTTTTATTTATTTCTGAGAGAGAGAAAAAGAGACAGGATGAGCAGGGGAGGGTCAGAGAGAGAGGGAGGTACAGAATCTAAAACAGGCTCTAGGCTCTGAGCTAACTGTCAGCACAGAGCCCAAGGCGGGGCTCGAACCCACGAACCGTGAGATCATGACCTGAGGTGAAGTCAGCCACTCGACCAACTGAGCCACCCAGGCGCCCCTAAATTCTCCAGCTTTAGCTCCTTCACCTTTTGCTTTAATTTGTCATATAATCACTTCACCTTTTTAACCTTATCAGATTCCATAAACACACAAAAGCTGCATTTTCAATATGATATTAAAAGGTTTTGCACAAAAAGTACAAGGTTTTTGCACCTGCGAATGTAGCTGCAGTGACAGCTTCACAGATTTCCTTTTTTTTTAAACATTGGTCTTTACATTGGATTCATTTGTCTTGAACTGGCAGGCAGCGCTGTTGCAGCTCTGAGTCTATGGTATATATCAAGCAGTTCACCTTTTTCTTGTAACGTCATGACTTTTCTCTGCTTGTGAGCACTTCAGCATCACTAGTGGCACTTCGTTTGGGTCCTGTGGTGTTATTCAAGGCTTACAGTATTGAACTAAACATGATGAAAAATACACAACTAGGAGAGATCACTTTTTCCTCCAGTACCCAATTCGCTTGAGAGACGAACTGCTCCTGCAGAGACGACTAGCATCACAGCGTTTTAAGTGGATACTCTCAACACAGGAGCCCCCACCCACCCACCCCCAGTCACAGTGGGAGATACGGGAATCACAGTAGTACGGCACGTACTGCCGTTCTTATGCAGTTATGATTTAATATGTCGTCTTTACGTTCACATTTCTCTCTGCCAGTGGTGCCGTTTAAGGTCTGTGAGTATGTACTTAAGTTTTGATGAATTTTAGCTTTTTATATAATAGGTTTGCATATATTTTATGTAACAAATGACAAAGTAAACTAGTATCTACAAATATTTTATGCATTAATGACACCTTTTTTGTAATTTTTAAAAATATTTTTAGACTATGTGGTTTATCTGCAAATTTTTTTCAAATTGTTGCAAATCTCCAAACTTTGCAGTATATTTATTGGAAAAAATCCTTATATAAGTGGACCCATGCAGTTTAAACCCATTCAAAGACCAATTGTACTCAGCTTGTTTTGAAAAGTCTTTAGATGTCTAGCCTTTAAATGGAACTGCTGAGGCAAAATGGACCACTTTTTTGGGTCTTTCCCACAGTTTTGAGCCAAAACCTCATTAAGACCAGTGGATAACCAACATGTCTGTGTTGGCTTTTCAGCTTAGCAGCCCAGCTTATTTGAAGAATAGCCTCTTAATATTTAATTCCATAACTGGCCACAGTCTCAAGTAATACTTTTGCCTTACTTAAAGTCTAAAAAAGATGGGGCACCTGGCTGGCTCAGTGAGTAGAGCATGTGATTTTGATCTCAGGGTCATGAGTTCAAGCCCCACATTGCTTATAGAGGTTACTTTTAAAAAGTTTAAAGAATTAGGCGCGCCTGGGTGGCTTAGTCGGTTAAGTGTCCGACTTTCGCTTAGGTCATGATCTCGCGGTTCGTGGGTTCGGGCCCCGCGTCTGGCTCTGTGCTGACTGCCAGCTCAGAGCCTGGAGCCTGTTTCAGTCTGTGGCTCCCTCTCTCTCCGACCCTCCCCTGCTCACTCTGTCTCTCTCTCTCCTAGAAATAAATAAAACATTAAAAAAAAAATTAAAAAAAAAAAAGTTTAAAGAATTAAAGAAGTTAAGTGATGATATAATTGCTCCAGCTTTATTTTGGCTACTGTTTGCCCGGCATATCTTTTTCTATCCTTTAACTTCCAACTTTCTAAGTTCTTTGAGTTTGGAGATATCCCTTGTAATCAACATGTAGTTGGATTTTGATTTTCTGGCTGTTTTTTAGTACATCTATATTTCTTTCTTTCTTTTTTTTTTTTTTAATGTTTATTTTGAGGGAGAGAGAGAGAGATTCCCAAGAAGGCTCTGTGCTGTCAGCATGGAACCCGACACAGGACTCACACTCACAAACCCTGAGATCATTACCTTAACCAAAGTCAGATGCTTAACTGACAGAGCCACCCAGGCGTTCCATTTTATATTTTTAAACATTTTATAACTGCTTTATACTCTATGATAGACTGTTCCAGTATCTGAGATTTTAGGTACTTAAATTTATTGTGTATTTCCTATGACTCTCACTGTTAGGTAGATTTTTTTTTTTAATAGTTTATTGTCCAGTTAGATAGATTTACTTTCTTTTTGTAATCTTTTATTATAACCCCCATTTTGTTGATCTTAATCTAAAAAGATGTTAAAGAGCCAAAATTGAGGATGCTTTCTGAAAGGATTTTTTGTAAGTTTATTTATTTTGAGAGAGACAGAGATAGTGTGAGCAGGGCAGGGGCAGAGAGAGGAGGGGAGCACACTGTCACTGCGGAGCCCAGTGTGGAGTTGGCAGTCATGAAACCGGGAGATCAGGACCTGAGCCAAAACCGAGTCAGATGCTTAACCTATTGAGCCACCCAGGTGCTCCACCAAGAGGATCTTTTATTCCCTCTGCCAAGATGCAGAAGTCTTCAGTACTCTCCAACCCAGTCACAGGTTCTTTCATTTATTAATGAAGCTTCTTTGGTCTAGCTCCCCCATCTTGCTCCAACCCCAAATTCCTGTGTCACCCACATATCCTAAGGAGAGCCCTTGCCCATCACAGCCCTGATATCAGTTTCAGATATTTGATTTGTTTTGTTTTGTTTTCTGTTGCCCCTTTTGAGGATATTTCTATGGTTCCCTACAATGCAGTAAAAATTGTGTTTTTTATTTCTGGTTGGTTGGGGAGTTTTTTAGCTAGGGGTAGGAGTAGGGGATGCCACCATAATGCCAAAAGGCAAAGTAAAATTAAAAAGTCTTTTTTGGGGTACCTGGGTGGTTCAGTCAGTTAAGCATCTGGACTTCAGCTTAGGTCATGATCTTGCATTTCGTGGGTTCGAGCTCTGCATTGGTTCTATGCTAACAGCTCAGAGCCTGGAGCCTGCTTCAGATTCTGAGTCTCCCTCCCTCTCTCTCTCTCTGCTCCTGCCTCGCTTGTGCTCTATCTGTGTCTGTCTCTCTCTCTCTCTCAAAAATAAAAAAACAAATATTTTAAAAAATCTTTTTAATTGTTTTTTATTTCTGGTTGTTTGGGGTTTCTTTTTAGCCAAGGATAGGAGTAGGGGATGCCACCTTAATGCCAAAAGGCAAAGTAAAATTAAACTCTTTTTTGGGGGGCCACTGAGGTGGCTCAGTCACTTAAGTGTCTGGCTTCAGCTCAGGTCATGATCTCATGGTTCCTAAGTTTGAGCCCCACATCGGGCTCTGGGTTGACAGAGCTCGGAGCCTGGAGCCTGCTTTGGATCCTCTTTCTTCCTCTTTCTCTGTCCCTCCCCTGCTCACACTGTCTTTCTTTCTTAAAAATAAACAAACATTAAACTCTTTTTGAATATTTATTTGAAAACAACTATTAGTACATACAGATTACCCCACCTAATTGCCACTTGTGTTCCATCTAGCTTTTACTAGTACCACTAAATAAGCCTCTTTATAACATTCACTTAAAATTCTACTAAGTTCATTTTTTGTTTGTATTTTGTGGTTCTTATAGGATTATGTTGACAAAGAGAAGGCCATTGCCAAAGCATTGGAAGACCTCAGAGCCAACTTTTACTGTGAACTCTGTGATAAGCAATATCAGAAACATCAGGAATTTGACAACCATATCAACTCCTATGATCATGCACACAAGCAGGTGAGAAACAGTTGTTTGCTAACAAAAAGATACATTATTTGTTGTTAAAAACTATTGAATTTTATAAATGTACCCCCCAAAACTTGGTGACTTTGGTTTCTTATATCTGCCAGTCTTTATCCGAAGTCCATCTGACTTACTTTTTTTTCAGTGACAAGTCCTGACGTAGACCTCCCCCTTCCAAGAATTTATGTAGAGAAGAATTGTGAGCTTCATAAATCTTGCATAAAGTTTTTGGCTTTGAGTGGTTTCTGAATTTGTATTTAATTTGGTAGTTCAACTGAGGATCACTAGGAGTTTTGTTTCACTTTCTCACTCTTTGTGAATATGTTAAACTTTGAATAGTTATCCCAGACTGTGGTTGCTTCGTCTTCTATATATAGGAGTTCATGCTTTAATGGCTACTATTTCCCATCGGTAAGTCATTTTGTTATTGGTGTACCTTGGAAAGTAGATAAATCTTGAGAAGGAAAAAGAATTAGATGCTGTCTTAACTTTAACAAAACTTCTGATGCTGCATGTTGAAGAGCTTGCTAAAAAGTGAATTATACTTTCTTTGCAGTCTTTTTTGCTTTCACTAACTTAGAAAATAAAACTGTACCTAACTAGATACTGGCATAAAGAAGGTGTCCAGGGGGGATTTTAGAAGGAGGAAATGGATCTTTAAATCTATAGAACAGTCCTGGCTTATTGAATAATTTTGAACCATTTGATGTTGGAGGATTTTAGCAGAACTTACTAGATCTTTGAAGGCATAGTAGTTGTATTTGTTGAACTTGTAAGATTTATGAGCATTGCTGGAATGCTCTTTTAAGTGGATCTGTTGAGCCAGCATTATTTTTAATTAATTAATTTATTTATTTATTTTACCTTTGTGTCATCTTTCAGCCAACCCTAAGATTTTCAGTGCACAGGTAAAGAGCAAGCTTTAAGCTTTACTAGCACAAGGATAGTTTGTAAATTGTTATACTTTCTGCAACAACCTCTTTCACAGTTAACCACACCTAACCAATTTAAGCTTCTTCCACTGAAAGAATTGTATTCAAGACAGCATTTGAACTTGTGATATACCTTTGGACATTGTGTATTATCAGGTCTGCTTAATTTGAAGAAGGAGACATTTAGAGAGGATATATGGACAAGATATATACTGGCAGTTACCTCACTTTTTCAAAGAAGCATCTGTCAATAATGTTAACAGTAAATACTGCTTACCCAGTAATTTTTCTAGTTTCTCAGTATATATATAATTCAAATTTGGGAGTTATTTTTTATGGAATTAAGAAAGACTTGTACCATCTAAACACATAACCACCTTTTTTGGGCTCTGAGAATTTCTTCAATTAAGAATTGTCTGTGGGGGGACAAAATTGTCCGTGATAGGACACCTGGCCAGCTCAGTTGGTCGAACATGTGACCCTTGATCTCAGGGTGGCGAGTTCAGGCCCCATGTTGAGCTTAGAGCATACTTTAAAAAATAAAAATAAAAAGAGTCGCCTTTGATAGATTAGGACTCCAGGAGAAACTTTAGGCACCAAAAGGACATTTAGAAAGATTACAGTTTTAGTCGATAAGTCTCTTGAGTAAAGTTCGTGTTAGAAAAATTTACCAGGAAAAGTGTAATTGAGACTTGAGCAATGTTTAGACTGCCTGTTAAGGGGGAAAAAAGTTTTATCCAAGCAACAGATTTACAAATCAAATCTGAGCAGAAATGCAGAACTAGTGAAATTCACATTGGCAACATTAATACTATGGATGATGTTTTAGTTATGTTGCCTTCAACTTGAGCCTGGTAGTAATTTTTACAGCTCTGGTTCATTTGAATTTGACATGTTTGTTCTCCTGTGCACCTTGGGATGACTCCGTTCTCTCTCTATGTTTCTCTATTGCAGTGGTTTTCCACATGGGGAGTTTTGTCCTCCAGGGAACACTTAGCATTGTTGATTACCACAGTTAGGAGGATGGTGCTACTGGCATGTAGCGGGTAGAGGCCAGGAGTGCTTCTAAATAGCCTGCAATGCACAGGAAAGCTCCTTGGAACCAAGAATACCTGGCCCAAGCTGTCATGTGCTGAGATTGAAAACCCCTGTTATACTAGGACTGGTGAAAACCTTTGAAATATATATGATATTGCGATACCATATGGCCTTTCCTTGATACAAACCACTGTCATTTTAAGTCCCCAGTTGTTATAAACATTTGTAAAGTGCTCATCTAGATGATGCCAAGTACTCATTTTTTTTTTTTAGATTATCATCAAAATGAAAGTACAAAATTAAGGATTTCTTATAAGGAACTCATGGACTACTTTCCATTAATATAGAAAAATGTCTGCGATCCTTGGTCTGGGAAGAAATCTTTAGCTGGTATGATTAATGAATGTATGTGAGCCTGTTTCTTCACCATGATCAAAAGCCCATCTTAGGTATTAAAAAAAGAATGGCTATAGTATGAGTCTGTTTTGTTTGTTTTTGGTGGAATGTTCTGTTATTTGGTGGAAATATAGGCTTTTTCATCTTTCTTTTTTTTTCATCTTTATACTGCTCTCTTAGTGCAAATAATAGAATCTTAAAGCAGTGCTATAAATACAGAAACAAAAAAAATGCACAGCACAAAATTTTTTATAGTTCTACTCTTCCCTTTACTTAGAATTTCTAAGGAGCCTTTAATTGCCCTTGGTGTACAACACAGCTAAAAAACCCCTAAGAGGAGGTAGGTCCTGTTTTTCATTCCTCTTTGATGGACATGAACTTACCATACAAATGGACCTACCATTTTCCAAATTCATGCTCTAAAATCATAAAGACACCCTGTCTTGTCTTCCAGGAAGGCACACAGGATTATTATGAATCTGAGATAATAGGTAAGTACATTCAACCCCTATATTAGTAATCCCTAGTTTGCATCTTCCATCAAATTTTTACCATTAAAAATTTCCAGAGAAATAATCTATCCTGTTAGTGGTAAAACTAGTAGTATAGACAGAATTCTGAACACACCCCTATCTTTTTTAAGCACAAATAATCTCTCAAAAAAGGGCTATGTGGTCACCCACATTTTGTGGTGATTTGGGGGGGGGTTGTTATTATGTGCCTCTCCATGTTCACTAGTTTTTCTCAGAATTTCTAACATTTTTGTGAACAAAGTCACCAACTTGCAAATATGAAGATCCAACTTTTTCAAAGATGAAAAAGCTAATTAGACACTTTGGCTCTTTTCAGCAGTTTAACCCTCATTTTAAGGTGATAATTTCAATACATTTTGAAGGATAGTCCTTTCCATTCCTCGAAAACGAGCCCAATCTGATTCCTTTTTATGGAGGTTATGCCTCAGAGCTTAATAAACATTAGTATCCATCTTCTGTCCCTCTTCGTTTAATTATAGTACAGTTAAGTTTACTTTGAAACTAAACATTTTCCCATCTCTTCCTCTTTGCATCTTTGATTATTTTGCATAGCTAAAAACATGTCTACTAGTGGATATGACCATGGAAACCATTTTCTTCAGCTTTTCAGAGGGCCTAAATTTCAAACTACAAAGAACATTCTTTCCCAGAAGTAAATTTGCAGCAACACAATATAACAGTACCTTATTTTAACACTATTTTTTGTTGTTATTGTTTTGCTTTCTTTGGTGCCTTGTTACTTGGTCAGGATTCTCCCAGTCGTACTGTCTTTTATTTGTGCCAGTAAGCTCTCCAATACATAAACCAGAGTTCACAAATTATCCCACAGATGTATTTTGACTGTAGTGTTAGATTTTTCCTATTTAATTTTGGTTGGTTCTCAGTCTTTTAAAAATGAGATTTTATATAATTCAGGCTTTGTCTTCTCTTGAAAAATTAAAATATCTCAGAACATTGGGCCTACATTTCAACATAACCAATTGGCTAAAGCTGAACAGTTGCTATCTCTTTAGAAAGTCACACACTCACTCTTCAATTAGCAGTGGTTTCCACTTTATCTTGTCTCTTACATCAACGTGTGTGACTCACTATATTAACTGCCAGATCCTTCTAAACATTTGAGTTTGTGACCCAGACCCATACCTTCCTTTTGTCTCCACGCACAGGGTTCTGACTGACAGTGGAGAAGCAGCACATTGAAAAGCTGCCTCCTTATTCATCTTTAAGTGTTGAGTCCAGCTTCTTTGCAGTTTCAAAACCATCTGCAGTAGTTACATCCAATTTATCAAAATCTGGTACTATAAATTAGCAGCTTTGAGAAATTCTTTTTAGCAAGAATCAATGTCTTGGTCAGAGGAAAGAATGCTTTCAGCCTGCCCCTTCTTTCTGCTATAAAATAGCTTCAGTGTGAGAACCCCTTTTATGTTTATTGAAAAGACTGAAGTTTCATTTAATACCAAGGTCTGTCTCAACGGTAAAAATAGTGGTTTTATGAGCTTTAAATAGCTGACCTAAAAGAGATTAAGCCTGTAGCACCCCTCGATGACTGCTCTATTCTGAATTGTACACAGTGTGTTCTGTGCCCGTGTAATTTAGTTAACTCTGTCTAAACTATTACAGTTTGGCAGTATTGTTTACTTCTGGTTGACTATTATATATCTGGTAATACAGATTACCAAGGAACAGCAAGTTTAGTTTTCCTTATGACTCAGAAATGAAATAGGTTCTGTCTTGAAGTATTTTCTGAGAAATTCCTTGGTGATGGAGGAAATGATCATCTTTGGACTTCACAAGGGCTTCATTCAGGTTGGGGGTGTCCACTCTCCACTTGGAGTCACACTGCTTACTGTCTGCAGTGTTGTCCCTCAAGATAGTATTTGTTTCTCTGTGTGTTTGGCACACGGGGCATCAGGACAGTAAGCACATTAAAACCAGTTGGACCTCTGGCAAGCCTACAGATTTGAGGAGCTTCAGACTGGGCTCCCTTTCTTCAGTGCTACTTTGATACTTCAGTGCAAGGGAAACAAAAAACTAAATTTTTAAAAGGCAATAAAAAGTAAAATAGGGGAGAAATAATTTTAGGGCTAAAATATAAAAGAAACAACTTTTCTAAAAGAAGTGAAACCACAGGGGTGCCTGGCCAGGTCAGCCAGTGAAGCATACAACTCTTGATCTCGGGTTTGTGAGTTCAAGCTCCACACTGGGGCATAGAGCTTACTTTGAAAATTAATAATAATAATAATAATAGCAAAAACACTAAGATACCACTGAAGATAGTCTACACATATCTATATTTCATGTGTTTCTGGGATGTTTATCCTTAGAAAACCATAAATTGATTATTGTTTAGAGTTCTTAAATCCAGCTGTCACAGTCAGATTAAACTTAGAAAACTGTGTTTAGGGAAACCATCTGTTTTTGTGAGCAGGCAGGGGTAACCCTAAACAGACCCTTTGGGAACTTCATTTACTGGCAAACTCTGTATTCTCTTCCTAGGAATATCTAACTCTTTTCTTCATTTTGATATACATTCCCAATATGAATAAAAATGATTCTGCCTTATATTCTGCAGTTTTCAACCTGTTTTTAGCCCAGCGCATTTACATTTATCACAGTGATACAGTGGAGATTCATGTATGAGGCTGTATGTTCTGTTGTAGTCTGAAAGGTAAAGCAACCTAAGAAATAATGATAGTCTGTGAGTGACAGGCCTGAAAAGAGAGCTCTGAACTGAGATGCTGCTGTTCATTTGCTTTAGACCTAAGCAGTTCTTATGAATTTTGCTCCTTTAAATTTTACAGAGAAGTCAGACCTTTGCCTCCAGATAGGATTTTGAGGGCTGTATAGTTATATCTGGTTGTTGTTGTTTGTTTTTTGTTTTTTGTTTTTTACTTTTTATTCATTTATTTTGAGAGGAAGAGCAAGTGCAAGCAGTGGAGGGGTAGAGAAAGAGGGAGAGAAAGAATCTCAAGCAGCCTCTGCACCATTAGCACAGAACCCAGTGCGGAGTTTGAACTCATGAACCATGAGAATATGACCTGAGCCAAAATCAAGAGGTGGATGTTTAGCCAACTGAGCCATCCAGACGCCCCTATATAGTTACATTTAAAATTCACTAGCCACAAAACCACAGTGGCATACCATTTCACATATATTAGGATGGCCAAAATTAAAAAGACACAGTAACGTATGTTGGAGAGGATATGGGAAAATCTGGAACACTCCTGCATTGCTAGTGGAGTTGTAAAATGGTATAGCACCTCTGGGAAACAGTTTGGCAGTTCCTCAAAATGTTAAATATAGAGTTACCATATGACCAGTATGTACCCTTGAAAAATGAAAATGTGTGTCCACACAACAATTTGCATAAGATTGTTCATTGCAGCATTATTAATAGTAGCTCAGAAGTGGAAATAGTGCATATATCCATCAACTCATGAATGGACAAACAAAATGTGGTATATCCATACAGTGGAATGTTATTCAGCAATAAAAAGGAAGGGCTTACTGATAAATACAACACACACAAATCTTGAAAATATTACACTAAGTAAAAGAAACCAGTCATAAAGCCCCCCATATTGTATGATTTTATTTACATGGAAAGTCTAGAATAATCCTATCCATAGAGAACATACATTAGGTTTCCAGGGGCTGTGTAGAAAGGAGTAATGGGGAGTGACTGCTCCTGAGCATGGAGTTTCTTT
This sequence comes from Hyaena hyaena, assembly GCF_003009895.1. NCBI lineage: Eukaryota > Metazoa > Chordata > Mammalia > Carnivora > Hyaenidae > Hyaena > Hyaena hyaena. Next base: position 768,055 of record NW_024081491.1, read on the forward strand.
TGAGGGCAAAGGAGATATTCTGACTAAAATTAGGAGTGATAGTTGCACAGCTCTGAGAAACCCACCCAATTTTACATTTAAATGGGTGGATTTTATGCTATATGAATTGTATCTCAGTAAAATTATTCTTTAAGCCTCATGATCCAGCTTAAATTTTGGTGATGGTGACTATGTGTACATATACATACATGTGGGCAGGGGGGAAGACACGTTACAGCAGGCACAGCCGGTACTGTAAAAATATACCACACTTTCAAGGCTTTTTGCTGACTTCCTGAAAATAACAAAGCAAGTATTTAACAATGATTTTATGACAAATTAATTTTATATTCACCAAATGATAAGTATGGTCATAAATGACTAATCAGAAACACTCCTACCAAGAAGAATGAATACTTCTGTATTTCCCTCTGATTTTTTTCAGTATCTATAATCAGCATTAATGTTTAGTTTTCTCTGTTACCAAACATTTGGTTTGGCTCTGTTACTGAATAAAACTTATTTTCATCACTTACTGATAAACATGAAAGAAAGACTAAAGGTAACTAAAGTTACCTCCAGTGTCCAGTAACTTGGATTTCCTTAACCATTCAACTATAATCTTCCTTCCCTAAGTAGTTGAGTGCTGAGGCTTTCTGTGTTCTTTCCTGGTCCTGTTCCTTCCTCACCACATGGTGATGGTCTGGATGGTCTCATTCAGAAGCATCAAACACTGAGGCCTGCATCCAGGTAACCTGGCCAAGTAACAGAGCATGATTACTCCAGTTTGGGAAGGGAGAGATTAATGTTGTATTGTGAGAGAGAGGCAGGAAACTGTGGGAGAAGAGGCCGTGGATTTGGGGTGTGCAGTATTGTTGACGTAGGGGAAAGAGAATGGTTGAGGTTCAGAGAAAGCCAGATTAGGGTCACCTGGCTGGCTCAGTTGGAGTGTGCAGTTGATCTTGGGGTTGTGAGTTTGAGCCCCATGTTGGGTGTGGAGATTACTTAAAAAAAAAAAAGTCCGATTATACTTAGTCTGAAAGAGAGATTGCGGTGCACACAGTTTCGTCACTATTTCCTGTCACCGTTCATGGCCAACAAACAATACATAAAGTATTTATATGTGTTCCCTCTCCCAATTTCTTTTAAAACTGAAAGCAGTTTGATACATGTTTATTGGGCATCTCTTGTGCCATACACAACTTTGTGCGCATTGCAGGGTTACTTACAAAGAAAGACTAAGCTTTAGTCCCTGTTTTGGGAGAGGAGGGCTGTAGGTGGTGAGAGGAAGAAACCATGGATAGTCTTTTGACTCCTCAGAGACAAAATAAGATTTTCTCTTGAGAGTTGAGTACATATTAGAACATAGGATTTTTAGTGGCAGTAGGAAATACTCTGCCTATTTTCTGATGTCTGAAATTCCCTTCACCTGGAAATAAAAGCATATGTTTCTTCAAATTGAGATAGAAGATTTAAAATACTTGAGGAAAAAATAACAGACTTATTCCTACTAGGGTATACCCAATCAAATATAAACTTCTAGCATCAATTTTTGTTAGGAAAGAGTAGTACCAAAAGATGCAAATATTTTATTAATTCAGAAGCTTATTTTGTTCTTAGAGAAAATTATGTGCAGATAAATCTTTGTCGCATTCATTCCCAGGTCAAACACCATGCCACTCCTTGCTAGTCACACTCCACATTATTGATAATGTGGGCAAATTTATCACTCACATTAAAAATCGGTGGGATTTACCAGATTCTCATTTCTCTGCTTTACTTTGTTCAGAGTTGGGTAATGGTTCAGGAGTTTGCAGAGTTGGGTAGTGGGGGAGTAGATACTTTGCTGCCAACACAGTGCTATTTAAGCTGTGTTTTAAGAAATGGAAAGTCCTTTACATTGAAGTTTCTTTAGCCCAAAGAACCATGGTTATGTGGATGGATATTTCAAGTGCTGGATTATTTCTTAAGGTCTCCCCCTATATTGGTCTTTTGGAAAGTTTAGTGAAACTCCGTCTACCATGTGATTGAGAATCAGTGAGAAATGGCCACTGTGTTCTATGTCACAAAAATATATACTTTTTTGGAAACATGCTATTGTTTTTTCAGAACAGGATTTTCAAATCCTTTCATCTTGAATTTGGTTCAGTCTTCTTTACCTTGAATGAAATATTTAAACCCGCTAGAAATGTGTTATATAATATGCTTAAATTTTTATTAATAAGCTTTAATAGTTCAAAGAAGAAACAAAATTACTAGCAACACTTCAGAAGGCATAATCTAATTTTCAGAGATAAGGACATAGTAATTTTGGATTTAGCTTAAATGATTAATTATATCCATTCAGATCAGACAGTATCCCAGTTTGGAGTCTAACTTGAATTTTTATGTATGGAATGGAATTTGCTCAGCCTTTGAAAAGTTTTTGGATTGATGACACATCGATAAATTTTTTTCCTTGCATGAGCTCTGTCTCTTTGACAGGCAGGTGTGTTGCTCCTCTGTTCTCACCTTGAAGAAGTTAATCTGAAGTTGTGTTCCTCTTTAGAATTTAAGAGGAATATAAAAGTACAGGATACTGAATTTCATATGAGCATTTAGTTGCAAATGAGCCAGGTTTTTCCATGGAATAAAATAACCAACTTTGGAAAATCTAATTCTGAATTAGGGACTTCTGCCTTTATAAAAGTTACTTTTAGGGGCACTTGGGTGGCTCAGTCTGTTAAGTGTCCGACTCTTGGTTTCAGCCCAGGTCATAATCTCATGACTTCTTGGGTTCGAGCCCCATATCAGACTCTCTACTGGCAGTGTGAGCCTGCTTGAGATTCTCTCTCTCTCTCTCTCTCTCTCTCTCTCTCTCTCTCAGCTCCTCCCCTGCTTCTGCTATCTCTTTTTCTCTCAAAATAAATAAACTTAAATTTTTTAAATTGCTTTTTACATAGGAAATTGAGAACTTTCTGATAGCTTTTTTGCATTTGGCCTAATTTTTTTTTTAAAGTAATCTCTACACATAACATGGGGCTCAAACTCATGACCCTGAGATCAAGAGTGATATGCTCCATGAACCAGTGTCCTAATTCTGTTCACAAATAAGGGGCGCTTAACATTTTAGGCTTTTTGATTCTCTAAAGAATGAGACTTCCTTGCTGGATGAGAATAATAGCTAGGAAAACCATATATATCATATAACTTGACTATGTCCCTAATGGATATAGGAAAATATTTCTACAAGTGGTAAAGAATTTATTTGGGGAAAAATCAAGGATCCAATGTTTCAGCCAGATTATTCACCAAGCATTTACCAGATGCTTTCTGTAGACTTAACTACTGTTCCGTGTATTGCAAGGTTGATTACAAAGATCAGTTACATGAGCCCCACATTGAGTGTAGAGATTGTTTTTAAAATAAAAATTTTTAAAGGAGGTAATCAGCTGGTAAAGAATGTGACGCTTCATCTCGAGGTTCTGAGTTCAAGACCCACACTGGGTGTGGACATTACTTAAGAAATAAATAAAAATAAAGTTAAAAAAAAAAACCAACTATAGTCTCTGCCCCAAATAAAAGAGACAATATTGAACATTTTTTTTTAAGTTTATTTATTTTTGAGAAAGAGTGCAAGCAGGGTGGGGGTAGGCAGAGAGAGAGAGGAAGACACAGAATCAAAAGCAGGCTCCAGGCTCTGAGCTGTCAGCCCAGAGCCCAACATGGGGCTTGAACTCATGAACTGTGATATCATGCCTCAGCTGAAATCGGACACTTAGCCAACTGAGCCACCAGGTGTCCCAGTATTGAACAATTTTGATACACAAAGTACTTCATATTTATTTTGACACTTAACCTCATACATCTATTGCTAGAATAGCCCTGTTTTTCTCATGGAGGGAACTGGAGCTCAGAGAGATGAAATCACTTGCTTGGTAATTCATAGATTTGAAGGCAAGTCTTTCTGACTCCAACTTTACACTTACTGCCTTTTTGAAAGGCAGGAACAAGTAGAGTCAGAGCAAAGCATGATGGTTGCTAGATGAGTGCTTAACAAGATACTAGGCGGTTCAGAAAGAAGAAAAATCTTACGCAGTATCAGTAAAGATTTTGGAGGTAGATTTACTTTGACCTTGGGTAGAATCCATTTTTATCATGAAAACGCCCTCATCTGAGAGAGATACCTCAAACAAACATTTTGAGTTTGGGGGAGTTGTCCAGCCCTATCTCTAAGGTTTGGGTAAGAATTCTGGGGTTCCCAATTTTACATTTGAGACCCCAGACTTTTAAAGTCTGTAAGGGTGATTTAGGAATGGTTGCTACACCCTATTTGGTGTGTAGCTTCACCTAGAATGGGGCTGCACTCAGATTTGTTTTACCGACATCATCCCATTTTCGTCTCTCTCTACCTCCAGTTACAATGTGGTAGGAATCCTAGATAGGGCATCTTCAGGCTTCAACTTCAAAGTTGCAACAGGTGGTTGCTGAATGATAGGAAAGCCTAACCTCTGTCTGATTTAGCCTCAAAACTCCAGGCTTTGATAAAATGCACATTTTTTTGGAAAGTATCTTGTAGTTTGGGAAATAACTCCTAAAAGTAATGAAATATTTGTAAGAAGGAAGGAAATGATGAGGTATTGGGAGATTTTGCAGGCCTATGGGGTGGCTAGAGAGAAGATGGCAGATATGAGAAAAACATATGTTCTATTTAAATTTTGGCTAGAGAGCATGGTAAATGTTTGGGGCAGAAAAAAACCTAAGTTTGTAGCCTGAAATAATGATACAGTAGTCCTAACAGGCTCTTTCTGTCTCATTCTCCTTAAAAGGAAAAAATTGGAATTCATATTTATTCAAGATAGTTGATCTACCATCTTGAAGTGGTTTTTATAAAAATCTTAATTCTGGATAGCTAGCTTTAGTAAAACATTTTGTCAGCTGTTGGTTACTTGAACAGTCCCAAAATAAAGGTAAATGAAAATAAGATAGACAATTTCTAGGTAGCAGTGGTCTTTCCTGAAGTTCTGTTAACTATTTTTCCTGAATGCAGATAGGTCCATTTATCCAGGAGAGATTATTACTGTGTCAGTCTCTGTGTATGTACACATATATGTGTTGTACAGGTGCTTCCCTTCTCCCCCACCCTTTTAGAGTTGATGGCTTGTCCCTGATTGTTCAGTATAATAGTTTGCAGATTCACTAAGAGAGCTTGTGTAGTAATGCTTGCTTTATTTTTTTTTCTCTTTCACTCTTGTTTTATTTTTACTTTTTTTTCTTTGTGATGTGACATTTTCAGCTGATGTATTGAAAGCAAATCCTTCTAATTTGGGAGCCCAGATCACAAGAGTGAGTTTTTCTACTAGTGTCTTTAGCTGTATATCTTTTTTTGTGTGTGTCTTTCCACCCTTTTCCCCTCCCAATTCAAAAATATTCAAAACACATTTCATAAATATTAGATATGAAAATTCCTCTGTCTGTTGAACATCATGCCCTTCCGCAAAGCAATGTCCACTTTATATTGGGTCAAATTCCTTTTCCTAATGCTACTGTAAAAGTATAGGCTAATGTATGTGTTTTGTTTTGGTTTTTTATATTATCTAGTGTGTTGGAAATAATTTTAGTTCTGTCTTCATTGCAGATATGTCTGGACTTTGTCACTAGTGTGTCATTAGCACTGTTCTTTTTTGGTTATTGTTCCATTTTGTTTTAAGGAAAATTATGTAGTAGTTTCTGAGAATAAAAGATTGATTCTTTTATCAGGATTTTAAGTAATAAATCCTTAGACTTATCTCTGTTCTCTCTCCTCATCCCCTGGAAGTTACTCTCAGGGCCATGAAGGAATGAAAAAGCTATACATATTACTGTCTAATTTCAGCAGACTGACCAGACGCTGGTCAGACTGATGAGCTCTGAACATGCTAGCATTGGAAGATGGTTTGTGTGATAGTCACAGGACTACTTCATGCTGAAAAGAAATAGCACCTTTTTATGGTGAAATAAAAGTATGCTTTCTATTTGTTTTGATTCACATAACCTCCCCATGTAAGCTGTACATTGCTTTTTAAGATCTTACTCCTGGATAATTTTCTGTACTAGCCTAACCCCTTTCTGTTCTCTTTGGCTTGTGTTATTACAATTTATCTCATATTCTGTTTGTCTAGTTTTGCATCCTGGAGGAGCAGGTGATCAAATAGTCCCTTTTTTTTCCCTCCCAGTGTTCTAAAATTTGCTTGTTGTATCTGAAATCATTTAATTTTGCCCAATAAAGAAAATGGTATGCTGTCCTAATTAGAAATGCAGGTACTGCAAGTGTTTTATCCAAAGTAATCAGCCATTGTGGTTTCAGTTACTGAAAGAGAGAGTATTAAACAATGTGTTCTGCGCTAGCACTGTAACCATTGATTGAGGGTAAATATTCTAAAGACCTTGTTTTCAGGATCCCCAGATTATTCTAAATCACCCACCCTCTGTTCCCTTTTTGTTTTGTTGTTGTTGTTGTTGTCCACCAGAGATTGAAAGATCTCAAGCAGAGAGAGTTTGCTCGAAATGTCTCTTCAAGATCCCGCAAAGATGAGAAGAAACAGGAAAAAGCACTTCGGCGGCTCCATGAATTGGCTGAGCAAAGGAAACAAGCTGAATGGTGAGGATATGTTCTTTTTCGTTCTTTTTTTTTTTTTTTTTTTAAGTTTTTATTTTTATTTATTTAGTAATGTTTTGAGAGAGAGAGAGCACAAGGTAGAGGGACAGAGAGAGAGGGAGACAGAATCCCAAGCAGGCTCTGCACTGTCAGCACAGCCCTGTGTGGGGCTCAGACTCCTAAACCGTGAGATCATTACCTGAACTAAAAGTCAAGAGCCAGATATTTAACTGACTGAGCCACCCAGACACCCCGAGGATATTTTTCTCTCAAAGGGTTCTATAGATAGTTATAATCCTTAAGATTTTAGATTTTAGGTTATAATTTAAGACATTAAAATTTAAGAATTAGAACCTTTGGGGCGCCTGGTTGGCTCAGTTAGTTAAGCATCCGACTCTTGATTTCAGTTCAGGTCATGATCTCACAGTTGTGAGATCAAGCCCCTTGTGGGGGTCTGTGCTGGGCATGGAACCTGCTTAAGATTCTCCCTCTGCCCCTCCCTCCTGCTCATACTCTCTCAAAAAACAAACAAAGGGGCGCCTGGGTGGCTTAGTCGGTTAAGCGTCCGACTTTCGTTTAGGTCATGATCTCGCGGTTCGTGGGTTCGTGCCCCGCGTCGGGCTCTGTGCTGACTGCCAGCTCAGAGCCTGGAGCCTGTTTCGGAGTCTGTGACTCCTTCTCTCTCTGACCCTCTCCTGCTCACGCTGTCTGTCTGTCTCTCTCTCTCCCTCTCTCTCNTTCTCTCTCTGACCCTCTCCTGCTCACGCTGTCTGTCTGTCTCTCTCTCTCCCTCTCTCTCTCTCTCTCTCTCTCTCTCTCCTAGAAATAAAATAAAAAAACATTTAAAAAATTAAAAAAAAAAAGATTTATAAACCTGATTAGTAATTCTTTTTTTCCAAACTGAAAGTATATCTGTAATTAGAGTATAATATACTGATGAGGAATATGCACTTGAGGCCATATCCTACCATCTGTGTGACCTCAGTTATCTAAGCTCTATGCCTCAGTTTCCTAATCTGTAAGATGGAGATGATAATAACAGTTTACTTCTTACAGTTGTGACGAGTGATTATCTTTTCATCAAAAGTGCCTTATAGGGGAGCCTGGGTGGCTCACTCAGTTAAGTGTCTGACTCTTGATTGCAGCTGGGGTCACAATCTCATAGTTGGGAGATTGAGTCCCACACTGGGCTCCACACTGGGCATGGAGCCTGGTTAAGATTGTCTTTCTCCCTCTGCCCTTCTCCACTGCTTGTGTTTGTTCCTTCATTCCCCCTCCCCCCTAAGAAAAAAAAGTGCCTTATAAAAGAGTGCCATGCCATAGGAGATGCTCAATAAATCAGTAAATTATACAAATATTATTGTTCCCATTCTCCAACATTCTTCTGTAGAAAAGCACACATATTACAGTATTTTATAGCTAAAAAGTGTTGGTGCAAAGATTCAAGTGTTTTAATGTCCTTTTAAGTACTATACAGTTAGTATTAACCACTAAAACCTAGGTATTCTATCCATTTATTTCTCTGCAGCTTCCTATCTTCTTGAGTGTTCTTTTAAATCTCCCTTCATGGTTCTTGATGATTATCAATTTGGGGGCTGGTACCTAGCCTTAAGTGGAATTTACCCCACCTGGGGCTGAATTTCCAAGCAATGATGCTTTGGGAACCCAAAGCATCTGAGGCCCCCATGTTTGTTTTTAATGGCTGTCCAGGATCAAGGAAGGAACTGGTTATAGTAGAAAGAGAAACTATGACTGTGGCTTTTAAAAGTTTACAGCCAAGTTGGGGCCAGAGTTTCTAAGTTCCTGGACTTACTAGATTTTTTTTTTGTCTCAGGATCCTTTTTTTTTACTTATTTGCTTCTCTGTTTTCAGAGAAGGAAGGGAGAGAACACATAGTATAAGTTTTGAAACCGAATTAACCACTGAGCTCTAAGTTGAGATAAACTGCCTATAATAAACTGGTTCTGATTCCTTCTTTGGGCAGCTTTTTGTAGAGTAACACGTTACCCTTGGGCATATTGCAAGGCTAGCGTCTCAAAAAGTATATACCAGGTCACGTTCTGATCTGGGACATATTTTAATACATGTTTTTCTTCAGTTTCATATAAATAGTTAAAAGATGACCAATGATCTCTTGGGAGAATAAAAGAAGGTTTGACCAATCATCAGGTATTTCATTGTCCCAGAATTAATGCATGACCCCATATAAGTATTACTGAATTCACATGGTAAAGTGTAAGCAAAAGAACAAAATAAGATTCCTTTTTATTCACCTTGAGAGTCTCTTTGCCATGAAGTAGGTTTCGTAGCACAGTGTGTCTCTTGCTGTCTGAATCTTTCAGGTTCCTGTCTTCCATTAGCAAGAGTTTTTAGATGACAGGAGATAGCACATCATCCAAATATATTTGGCCCCTAAATTTAGGACAGCTTGTAGTTAGGAGTCAGATAACAAGGTTTCATCCAAATAGATAGTTAATTCTCCTCACTTCTTAATTTTGGCTTGAAAGATACCTCAAGCATATAGTCCACACACTAAAAGTTTCAGACATGACCTGAGTTTAAAGCACTGGCTTTGAGGCTCCTCTGTGTTCCTGTTTTCAGAGCTGAGAAAGTGTTTGGTAGCATCATGATCATGGTACAGAATGCCGAGAAATTATCACAAAACCAAGGCAAATGCCGGACATACTAACCAGAGACTACCATAGAATAACACAGTGGAAGTTTCTGACTATGATAAACTCAGAAAATATCCATATTTTTAAAAGTAAAATTTGAGGGGCGCCTAGATGACTTAGTCGGTTGAGCGTTCAATCTTGATCTTGCCTCAGGTCATGATCTTGTGGTTTGTGGGTTCCAGGCCTCGCATCAGGCTCTGTGCTGACAGTGTGGAGCCTTCTTGGAAATCTCTCTCCCTCTCTCTCTGCCCCTACCCAGCTCGTGCTCTCTCTCTCAAAATAAGAAACTTTAAAAAAAAAAAATAGTAAAATTTGAAAACAGAGGAAAATAGAGGGGTTTTTTTTAGGTGACTGAAATACAATCTTTGTGAATAGATGTTGAGCCACACATTTGATGGCATACTGATGGGTGGGATGATTCTGTAAGAACTGAGAACAGGGGTGCCTGGCTGGGTCAGTCAGAAAAGCACGCAGCTCTTGATCTTAGGGTCGTGAATTCAAGCCCCACATTCAGTGTAGAGATTACTTAACAAAATAAACTTAAAAAAAGAAAAAAGAAATGAGAACAAATACAGGATGGGTCAGCTGTACCAGGTGGTAATGACAAAGTATTTGAATTGTGTGATAAAGCTTTACTTTTCACATTCTGGACAGCTTAGGAAGAAATAGTATTAACTGGCCGGCCCTGAGATTTGCCTAAACCCACTGAGCAAGTATCTGTTTTTGGCATAGGGCTAGGAAATGGCCACCACTCAATGTCTTTGAGGCCTGCCTGCAGTGAATGATGGAACATGAGAGATGAGTGTTATATAAGAAGTATGAAATGTTCTTCTAACCTTTTTTTGTTGTTTATTTTTCTAAACCGTTGTGCAGTGCACCTGGAAGTGGTCCCATGTTCAGACCAACCACGGTGGCTGTAGATGAAGAAGGTGGAGATGATGATAAAGATGAATCAGCTACAAACAGTGGCACAAGTGCCATGGCCACTTGTGGCCTGGGATCTGAATTCTCCACCGATAAAGGAGGCCCTTTCACTGCAGTACAAAGCACCAATACCACTGGCCTGTCACAGGCTCCTGGGTTAGCTTCCCAGGGCATCAGCTTTGGCATTAAGAATAATCAAGGAACCGCACTGCAAAAATTGGGAGTGTCATTTTCCTTTGCCAAGAAGGCTCCTGTCAAACTCGAATCAATAGCATCAGTTTTCAAGGACCACGCAGAGGAAGGACCGTCTGAAGATGGAGCCAAAGCTGATGAGAAAGGTTCTGACCAAGGACTGCAGAAGGTGGGAGAATCTGATGGTGGTAGTAATCTTGATGGCAAAAAAGAGGATGAAGACCCTCAGGATGGAGGGTCCCTAGCCTCGACATTATCTAAGTTAAAAAGAATGAAGCGAGAAGAAGGAGCTGGGGCTGCAGAACCAGAGTATTACCACTACATTCCCCCAGCACACTGCAAAGTAAAACCAAATTTCCCCTTCCTACTCTTTATGAGAGCCAGTGAACAGATGGAAGGTGATAATAGCATGCACCCCAAGAATGCCCTAGAGAGCAAAAAAAGCAGTTCTCCCAAGCCTAAAGGCTGTATCAAGGTGACAGCAAGCCAAGGGGCAGAAAAGACGGTTGAGGAAATCTCCGAGCAACAGACGGAAACCAGTGCTGCAGAGCCCTCAGAGCCTGGAGGCAAAGCTGAGACAAAGAAGATCTCAGGAGAGGATGTAAGTGAGCAGAGTTTAGAGAGTCCATGTCAGAAAGCTTCAGAGAATCAAATGTGTGAGTCTAACCCCTCTAAAGAAACCTCTCAGATCACCCCAGCAGGGAAAGAAAGTCAGGAGGGACCCAAACATCCTACTGGTCCCTTCTTTCCAGTTTTGAGCAAAGATGAAAGCACTGCCCTCCAGTGGCCATCGGAACTCTTAATTTTTACCAAGGCAGAACCCTCCATTTCATACAGTTGTAACCCTTTATACTTTGACTTTAAACTTTCAAGGAACAAAGATGCCAGAGCTAAAGGGACCGAAAAACCAAAGGACATAGGAGGCTCCTCAAAGGACCATCTCCAAGGCCTTGATGCTGGTGAGCCAAATAAAAGCAAAGAGGGTGGAGAGAATGTAGAACATTCCTCACGAGGCAGAATGGATGCTCCTGCTTCTGAGTCGGCCTGTAGCAGTTTGAACAAGCAGGAACCTGGGGGCAGCCATGGGTCAGAGACAGAGGACACAGGGAGAAGCCTTCCTAGCAAGAAAGAACGATCTGGGAAGTCCCACCGACACAAAAAGAAAAAGAAACACAAAAAATCCAGCAAACACAAACGGAAACATAAGGCTGACCCAGAAGAGAAAAGCTCTAAGACAGAGTCTGGGGAGAAGTCTAAGAAGCGCAAGAAACGAAAACGAAAGAAGAATAAGTCATCAGCCCCTGCAGATTCTGAACGGGGACCCAAACCAGAACCCCCTGGGAGTGGCAGCCCTGCACCCCCCAGACGGCGGCGGCGAGCTCAAGATGATTCCCAGCGAAGATCCCTCCCAGCCGAAGAAGGGAGCAGCGGCAAGAAGGACGAAGGCGGAGGCGGTGGCAGCTCCCAAGATCATGGTGGGCGGAAACACAAAGGTGAGCCTCTGACCTCATCCTGCCAGCGAAGAGCTAGCACCAAACGGAGCAGCCGGTCCAGCCACCGAAGTCGACCCAGTAGTGGAGATGAGGACAGTGACGATGCTTCATCACACCAGCTGCACCAGAAGTCTCCATCCCAGTACAGTGAGGAGGAGGAGGAGGAGGACTCGGGCAGTGAGCACTCCCGGAGCCGCTCCCGGTCAGGCCGGCGCCATTCCTCACACCGTTCCTCCCAGCGTTCTTACTCCAGTAGCTCCGATGCTTCTTCAGACCAGAGCTGCTATAGCAGACAGCGCAGTTACTCCGATGACAGCTACAGTGACTATAGTGACCGATCTCGAAGGCACTCCAAGCGCTCCCATGACTCTGATGACTCAGACTATGCCAGCTCCAAGCACCGGTCCAAACGGCACAAATACTCCTCTTCTGATGATGACTATAGCCTCAGTTGCAGCCAGTCCCGAAGCCGGTCTCGGAGTCATACCAGGGAGCGCTCAAGGTCCCGGGGCCGCAGCCGCAGCAGTAGCTGTAGTCGCAGCCGGAGCAAACGGAGAAGCCGCAGCACCACAGCCCACAGCTGGCAGCGGAGCCGAAGCTATAGCCGTGACCGCAGTCGCAGCACCAGGAGCCCTTCCCAGAGATCAGGTTCCAGGAAGGGATCATGGGGTCACGAGAGCCCTGAGGAGAGGCGTTCTGGTCGTCGAGACTTCATCCGCTCTAAAATCTACCGCTCCCAGTCTCCCCACTATTTCCGATCAGGCCGGGGAGAAGGTCCTGGGAAGAAAGAAGATGGCAGAGGAGACGATGGTAAAGGGACAGGCCCGCCCTCCCAGAACAGCAACGCTGGTGCCGGAAGGGGGTCAGAAGGTGACTGCAGCCCCGAAGACAAGAACTCCGTTACTGCCAAACTGCTACTGGAGAAGATTCAGTCAAGGAAAGTGGAGAGGAAACCCAGTGTGAGTGAGGAGGTGCTGGCCACCCCTAATAAAGCCGGGCTCAAGCTCAAGGACCCCCCGCAAGGTTACTTTGGGCCCAAGCTCCCCCCATCTCTTGGCAATAAGCCTGTTCTTCCATTGATAGGGAAACTCCCAGCTACCCGAAAGCCCAACACCAAGAAATGTGAAGAGTCTGGCTTAGAAAGGGGGGAAGAGCAAGAACAGTCAGAGACAGAAGAAGGGCCTCCAGGAAGTAGTGATGCCCCACTTGGACATCCGTTCCCCTCAGAGGAAACAGCTGGCCCCTTATCAGACCCACCCCCAGAGGAGCCAAAGTCTGAAGAAGCTACTGCTGATCACCCTGTGGCTCCACTAGGCACCCCAGTGCACTCTGACTGCTATCCTGGGGACCCCACTGTCTCCCATAACTACCTCCCTGACCCCAGCGACGGGGACACCCTAGAGTCCTTGGATAGTGGCAGTCAGCCAGGCCCTGTGGAATCCAGCTTGCTGCCTATAGCGCCAGACCTTGAGCACTTCCCCAGTTATGCACCTCCCAGTGGGGATCCTAGTATTGAGTCAGCTGATGGGGCTGAGGATGCTTCCCTGGCCCCCCTAGAGAGCCAGCCCATCACCTTCACCCCTGAGGAGATGGAGAAGTACAGCAAGCTCCAGCAGGCCGCACAGCAGCACATCCAGCAGCAGCTTCTAGCCAAGCAAGTGAAGGCCTTTCCGGCCTCGGCTGCCCTGGCCCCAGCCACTCCAGCCCTGCAGCCTATCCACATTCAGCAGCCAGCCACGGCCTCCGCCACCTCCATCACAACTGTTCAGCACGCCATCCTGCAGCATCACGCGGCTGCCGCCGCCGCCGCCATCGGAATTCACCCCCACCCTCATCCCCAGCCACTCGCCCAAGTGCATCATATTCCCCAGCCCCACCTGACCCCCATTTCCTTGTCCCACCTCACTCACTCAATCATCCCTGGCCACCCAGCCACCTTCCTCGCTAGCCATCCCATCCACATCATTCCTGCCTCGGCCATTCATCCAGGGCCCTTCACCTTCCATCCTGTCCCGCATGCGGCCCTCTACCCGACCCTGCTTGCTCCTCGGCCTGCTGCAGCAGCTGCCACTGCCCTCCACCTTCACCCACTACTTCACCCCATTTTCTCAGGTCAGGACCTGCAGCACCCGCCTAGCCATGGCACATGAGTTGGGGGAGGGGAGCCCAGGTAGGGCCAGGGAAGGTGACCCATATATCTTCCCTCGGAGGTGTTGAGCCATTAATACCAGCAAGTAGAAGCTGGGATGGGCAGTGTCTGACAGCCAAAGAATCAAGTTTTGGCTTGCAGGGGTGGTTTTAGATTTGAGGTTTTCTTTGGGTTTACTATCAGGGATTTTTTTTCCCTTCCCCGTTTCTGTTTGTCCCTCCCTCTCCTGTGTTTCTAAGCTAGGGAACACCAGTAAGTGCTACCCAACCCTCTGCAGCAACATCTCCAAACTGTCGAGTTTGGGATATTCCTCTCTTCCCTCTAATTTTTATCCTCCACTCTTCCCTTCTGTAATTTTAGAACACTTTCTTCCTCTCTGGCTGGTGGTTTGTCCATCTGGTCATGCCCTCTCACTGTCTTTGACCATCCCTTGGTGACCTTATGCTATGCTGGGTGAGGTGGAAAGGGAGTCTGACCTGGAACCAGAGGCTACTCAGGCTGTTATTCAATCCACTTCCCACACAGAGCCACACATTTGGCACTGCTGTCCTCATACCCCTCATCCCAGAAGAGGTATCTGTATATCCTAGAAAAGAAGATCCTATCATGAATAGAAGCGGAACGTAGAGTCGCCCGTGTGCTTCCCCAGAGAGAGGAGCTCATGTGTCTGAAGGGTGTATTTTCTTCTGTCATGTTGATGTTTCCTTAATTTATAGGATTTTTTTTTAATGTAAAAAATTGCACTGAACTCTATAAACGTAAATGCTGCTTTTTGTAGCTCATATAAAAAAAAGGTTCCATATTTGTAGTATACTGCAATAATATTTTTTACATCCAGCTCTTTAAGTGATCCTTGTTCTGGTGGCTTTGTGTAAATATGTTTGCCCTAGTTGAATTAAGAAACTTTAATGGTTATAAAATGAAAACAAAAAATAAAGTATCTGTTTTCTGCTAGATGCAAAAATGACTAAGCATGTATATTTTATCAAGCTCGTGTATTTTTTGAAGTTATGAACTATAAAAATGTTAAAACAAAAAGAAGGAACATTGTTTAACATTTTTTTGCTGGGACAAAATGTTTTGTTAATTTGCAGTAAGTGGTGTCCCCAGCACTGGGTTTTTGTTTTGTTTTACTGTTTTGTTTTGTTCTTTAACTAATGGGCAGCAGTCAGCTGGGGGGTTGTCAGTGGGGTCCTCGGTTATGACATCTCCCTCGTGTGCTTTGCAGTTTTATACAGAGAAACAGGTGAGCCCACAGAGGAGGAGAGAGAGATTCAAGAGCTTTGCTCTCTGGAAGCAGTGAGATTCAGAGTGATTTGGGAGATTTCCTGGGTCTTCTGGATGCCTTGTTCCAGGCAATCCATTTGCCTTCCTAGTACTTAGACCCCCTCTGACAGTTTTGGGTTTTTTTGTTTTTTGTTTTAATGTGCCTTTTGGGTTGGCTAGAAACAGAAGTAGTAGACTTGAGGATGATAAGAGTTGGGACAGTTTCTTCCCCTTCTTGTTGGGAGGTGAGCACATTTATAGATACTGCAGATTCTTTTGCTTCATAGTTTCCATGTCTTCTGCCCAGCTTAGTTTAAGCAGTGAAGATTTTATTTTTCCTTTTCTCCCATGACACCTACCAGAGGAAGTACCACCTTCGTTCCTCTTCCTCCTCTTGCCTTTCACCGGGCCTCTCAGACCTAATATACTGACCCAAAGGTGTTTACATCGCAGGTCTCATCTTTGGTGTAGCGAGCAGTTCTCTATTTAGCATTTCCCTACCCATTCCTGTGGCTAGAATTGGGTGGGTGGTCACCGGACAGGAAAAATTAAACCCTGCTTACTTGGGCCAAGGCTCTTGGTTCTGCCTTCTCAGATTCCCAAAAGAAAAAGGTTTTGAGTTTATGAGAAGCAAGTGCTGGGCAAACAAGGCTCTTGACTGAGCCTCCTACCTGTTCAGTGCTCCTCATCTGATTCAGAAGTATCACTTTTGATCACTAGCACTGGAAAAATGAAATCATCTGTTTGAAGTGAAGGGACTAATTTTTCTTTGCTTTCAGCCCATGTAAATATTTAAATAATACAGTATTAACATTTTTGTGCTGCTTCCCATTAGCTTGTAGATTGAGCCATACTCTGGCTGCCTCTCTACCTTCCTGGGGGCAGTTTTCTTTAACTTTCAGAATAGTCAATTTAAAACTTAACAAAATAACCTATCCTTACTTACAAACATTACAGATTGTATTTAACTTTATCACATATGATAGAGATATATATGCTGTAAAATTAGGGAAAGGAACTTTCTAATAAACCAATGATTTGTGGAAACTTAGCAGAGTCTGTCGTGATTGTTGCTCCATCCACTCAGGTTGGGAAGGGATGGAGTTACGGGTTACAAATAACATCCTGCTGGAAGTGATCAAGGGATAGATTTTTGCTTCTGGTGTTCGGGATTGAGCTTCTCAAGACAGGCTGCCTGAGTAGCAGGGAAAGATGGTGCTGTAGGAGGAAATCATCATGGTTAATTTTATTAGTCTTAGGTGGATGTCTTGGAATGTGCATCTCCTTTCCACGCTTTGCCATGAGAATTTTCTTCTATGTCTACTTTTTTGCTCAGTTGAGATGTAATCTCTGTAGTAGAATGTATGGCATGTTGGTGCTCACGAAACAGATTTGGGATTTCTGGCGTCAGTTTTCAGGATTTGAGATGAACTTCAGAGCAAAGGGCTTACAAGTCATCTGCCTGATTTTTGCCTTCCAGATGAAGTTTTCTATACCCGAACCAGTCTTGAATTATTCTCCTTAATCTCATCATAATACACAGCAGTGCTTGAAAGCTGCGTAGTAAAAGGAAATGTGGCCTAATAGCAGATAAAAACTTCTATCTACTCTTCAGTATAGAAAAATCAAAAAAGGCAGAGGAAGTTTAGCTTCAAAAGCTAACCATAAGTTTGTAATAAGATTCCTCTCCCTCAGCCTTTCAGGGAAAGAGAAGTACAAAGTCTATTTCTTTCCTACTCTGTCACACAGCTGTGTTCTCCCTAGAGAAAAGAGAAGGTATTGAGTTTGAACCTTGGGTTGGATGCTCAGATCTGCCTAATTTCCTAAATGAGCAAAATCCCTGCCAAGCAAGAAGGAATGTTATAAAATGAAAGTGAGGGGCTCCCTGGGTGGTTCAGTCAGTTGAGTATCCGCAGAACTCTTGATTTCTGGTCTTGATTTTGGCTCAGGTCATGATCTCCTGGTTAGAGTTCAAGCCCCACGTTGGGCTTTGTTTGCACTGAGAGCACAGAACCTGCTTGGGATTCTCTCCCTCTCTCTCTGCCACCCCCTCCCCCCACTCATCCTCGTGTGTGCACTCTTACAAACTAAATACTTTTTTTATTTTTAATTTAAAAAAATGAAAGTGACTTTCTGAGCAGGCAGGGTGTCTACTGGCTTGTAGAGAGTACCATGTGAGGACATATGCAGCCGATTCCAAAAAGGGTTGTTTCAGCCGCCTGCACTTGGATCCCAGAAGTACTCCCCTTTCTACACCCTGATGACTAAGACCTTGTAGACCTTTCCATTTTTATTTGTCAGAAATACCTTCACCTCCCTCCCTTATCAGCTCGTGTCTGAATTTTTGCGGCATTTTCCTGGCT
Source organism: Hyaena hyaena (assembly GCF_003009895.1). Taxonomy (NCBI): domain Eukaryota; kingdom Metazoa; phylum Chordata; class Mammalia; order Carnivora; family Hyaenidae; genus Hyaena; species Hyaena hyaena. The sequence goes on from NW_024081491.1 coordinate 785,712, forward strand.
GGGCTCACAGAATCCAGGATGTAATTCCTTAATCTATGCAAGTTTACTGTCTTTTCAGAATCTTCAGTTCATTTTATGTACTGCTTCCCAGTAAAATGCTAAACTCAGGACAGGGACTGATTTCTACCCTTTTCTTTTTAATCCCTTGGAATGTTTTACATAGAGTTGAACACACAGTAAACATTTTATATATTTAAAAATAGGAACAAAGAAAATACTGAGGATTATGCAAGGATTAAATAAGGAAGCATCAAAGATAATGAGCTTTTCTCTATTTATCCTCCACATCACCTTAGCTCTATGCCAGGCACATAGAAGTTCAGTCGTTGTTGACTTAAGCCTCTACGGAACTTTGCATTCATTGAGGAATTCTAGGACTCAGGGTTGATGGGGTGGGAAAGTGGGAGCGATGTGTCCGCACTCTGCCTACTATCTCAGGAGATCAACCCAGCTCTGGCCCCAGGGAACACCCGTGAGAAACAATTCTTGAATACCAGACTCCTCTCCCTTCCCAAATCTGATGCTTCACCGATTTCTAGTTGTAGCTGATGGTACAACTGTCCCACCAGCCAGCCATGCACCAAAGCTTTGAATTACTTTTGACCCCTCCCTACCACATTGTTACTGATGGTGTCATCTCCGCTCTCTCTTTTGTTCTTGTCATCAGGATCCTGGTTCAGACCTCACCACCTTAACTGAGAGGATTGCAGTGGCTACCTATCCATCGGACCTTCCCACTAAGTCCTGCCTTTTTCAGTTCCTTCTATCCACAGCCAGTGTAATCATCCAAAAGGGAGCACAATTGGTCAATGTATCTCTTTTTCCCTGGCTTTAAAAATCTTTATGATTCTCCATCTCCTACAGATTAAAGTTCGGATTCCTTAAGGCATTCAAGGACCTGTAGTGATTTGATCCTAGCCCTCCATTTCACTCTGGTGCCCCATTTCTCCCCTTTGAACACCCTATATTGAGTTGACTACTTGGCCTTTCCCTATAGTTGACCTCTACTGTCTACAGCTCTCTTTGTTCATGTTATTTCCTGTGTCTAAAAAACCCTCATTCTCAGACAAAAGGCACCACGGTGTAGTGGTTAAGAACACGGATTTAAAAACAACGATGGATTCAAGTGCAAACGTGTTTGAATCCTTGTCTCGCCACCCTTTGGCTATATAAATTTGGGCAATTTACCTAAAACTCTGTACCATGATTTTTGCATCTATACAATAGTACCTATTTCATAGGGTTGTTATAAGGATCAAAGATATAAATGACTTCAGTTAGGCATAATGTTAGTCTACCCTTTTCAAGGCATTCTTTACTGTTCCTCTGCTGCAGTTATGAGTGTTTGTGTCCTAATTGTGGGCTAAGTTCTTTAAGGATCTGGGACAGTTATCTTTGTATCCCTCATCACTCAGTGCCTTGAGCAAAATAAATACCCATTAGAGACCAGTGAGGGCCACCTGGGTGGCTCACTAAGTTAAGCGTCGGATTTTGGCTCAGGTCATGATCTCATGGTTTGTGGGTTCAAGCCCTGCATCGGGCTCTGCGCTGACAGCTCAGAGCCTGGAGCCTGCTTCAGATTCTGTGTGTATGTGTCTCTCTCTGCCCTTCCTCCACTCTGTCTCTCAAAAAGAAAATAAAACATTAAAAAAAAAAAGACTTAAGTGGGATGTGACAATATTGGGCTATGCAGTCAGTATACAGCAGTAATGTAATACCATTATTATATTGACAAGGAGAGGGTGAGAGGTAAGTATAGGACAGAGTTAAGTATTCATTCTAGCAACTGTATTGTATGCCTATCATGAGCTTAGCACTGGGGATTCAGCAGTGAGGAAGGTCCAGACTAAAGCTCAAGGAGCTTCTAATCTAGTAAGAGATAGGATTTTGAGCTTGGGCCCAGATGGTGAATTACAAGGGGAAGAGAGGAGCTGAAAGGGTTCCAGAATGGCACAGGATACTTGGGCAGGATAAGATGGTGGCTAAGTGTGATTAGAAAATAGCCAAAGGAGAATGTGGCAAGTCTTCCTTTACCCCTAGCAGATCTCTTGAATTTCCTTCCTGAGAGCCTGCTTTTTTGGAGGAAGACCTACAGTGCCAATAAGACTTGGCACTCCTCTTCCTGTCATCCAGAGAAAATTACCTTGCCTTTCTGCTCCAAACTCTTCCTTCCTTTTCCACTGTGTGACTCCATGTTTGCATCTTCCCTCCTCTTTGCATGCTTCCATTCAGTCTGTCAGCGATGCATACTACATGTTGGGCTCTTGGGTAGGCCCTGGGGCTACAGAAAGGAACCTTGCTGTCAAGGGAGTCATGGACACAATCCAGTGAATGGACCATGACTAAACAGTGTGATCAGTGCTGTTCCCGTGTGTGTCAACTCCAGGGTGCCAGCCTGAGGAATTGAAGGAGCCTTCCCCTAGGCAGTGAACCCACTAGAATAAGTCCTGATTGGACAAGAGCTCTGTCACCTAAGAAAGAGCGAAGGTCTGCCTTCAAATAAATAGCTGGCATATAATCCCAGAGCTTGTGATCCAGAATACTCTGGACTCCACTCTTGCCCCATCCCCTTTCCCCTTTGGCCAAGATTCACTGACCACACATTTTGCCAGTACCAGCTGCACTGCGGTGGCCACATCTTAATGTGATGTGGAGGGAGAGTGAAGAAGCTTGCTACACCAATATGGCTGACCAAAGCTCTGGAAGGAGGAAGTGAGTAAGTGCCTTATCCAAAAGGATATAGCAACCTCAGTTCTTATCAGGAGACAGCAGCTTCCTTCCTCCTTCCTCCACCTCTGACCAAGTCACACTGGGCCATAGCAATGTAGACAGCTGTGGGGTTAGGGGAGGAAGGGCTGTAAGACAGCTAGAGTGGAGGTGTATGGACCAGTTAGTTCATGATTACACTACCCCAAGCAGACAGGAATGGTGGCTCAGACTAGAAGGTGATAGTGGAAATGTGAAGACTCAAGAGACATAGTTGAGAGGCAGAACCAGCAGGGCTTGGTGATAAACTACTCTCAGGAAAAGGGAGGAGTCATGGGTTTCAGTCATTAGCATCCACCCCCAGGGTGGCCTCACCCCCTTTCTGCCAATCCAACCAACCATATGGATCCAGGGCTTATAGCCCTTTCCTCTGCCCACTGCTCAGCAAGTTAAGTTCCAGTCTGATAAGAAAAGCCTTCTGGTGGTAGAGACCGAAAGGAAAAGGAAGAAGCTAACCCATTCCTGCCTAGGAGGTTGTGGGAGAAGGAAGATGGCCAGAGTTGTGTGTCCACTTCATGCCCTCTGGCTTCTGGAGTGGGTGCAGCTGCTCTTGGGACCCGATGCTGTCCCTCGAGCCTGGGCCTTGAACCTGGACCCAGTGCAGCTCACCTTCTACACAGGCCCCAATGGCAGCCACTTTGGGTTTTCACTGGACTTCTACAAGGACAGCCGTGGGAGGTGAGCCCGGGGAGAAGTTTGGGTGTTGGGAGAAAGTTTCCGCGCACCCCCCCCCGCCCCCCGCCACTGCTTCTGTGCAACTCTAGCTCCCCATTTGTGATAGAGGTTGAGCAAAGTGGTTTCTAGGCCCTATTTAGACTGAGTTCTTTTTAGGAATGCTGGCAGGAACTGGCTTGGGTAAGGGTGTCAGGGAGGGGCACCAAAGGGGAGGTGGGCACCAAAACTACAGCAAGAACAAAGGCAAAAGTTGATTTTTCCCCCAAGGGTCAGTTGTATGACCTACCCTCCTTCCCCCTTAAAACACATTTATTAAACTGACTTTCAAAACGACAACATTGTTTATCCACTCCCACCTTGCTTTTTCTACTCTATTCCCCCCCCATCCCCATCAAAAATATATTTTGAAAAGAGACAACAAAGCTTTAATGGTTAGGATTGATCAGCTGCAAAATCAGACTTCCAGGATTAGAGTCCTGGTTCCTTGTCTTTATAGCAACTACCCTGCACTGGTTACTTATTGTGGTAGGTGCTGTGATGCTCACCTTTGGGGAGTGGGGATGGCACATAGCCTTCAAGTATCTGCCTCTTGGCGAATTTTCTCTGCTGAAGAGAGTCACCTCCCCCAACGTCAAGTCCTCTTTCCATTGTGACTGATCATGAGGAGTGTGGAGGGAGGAGAGGGGTGTGAGGGTCCGATGTTCTCACCTCAACTTGGGATGGTTTGGAAGGGTCCTTCTAGCTCCAGAGCTCCCAGGGTGTGGCCCATGGCTGCCTTTGGGCCTGAATCTGCATTCGACTTCTTTCTCTTCCCATTCTTGCTTCTTTTCCATTCTTTCTACAGATATTGGTTTCATAGGCATTACTTAATAAACATCCTACAAGATGAAAGAAAAAAAAGTATACCTTTTTTTTTAAACTTGTTATGTGTTACTTAGCTGGTACCATGCCGAAATGTACTTCATACATTTATTTCTTTTACTTCTCCTGACATTGATTGGTAGGTATTGTCCCCAATTCATATATGATACAGCTATTATTTGAACCTAGATCTGCTAAGGTCCTCAGCAATATCCATAACTCACTTTAGAGGTGCCCAGTAGCTTCCCTAATTCTTCCCCATTAAAACTACCTCTCACTGGGGCGCCTGGGTGGCTCAGTCGCCTAAACGACCGACTTCAGCTCAGGTCATGATCTCACGGTTCTGGGTTCAAGCTCTGCTTGGGGCTCTGTGCTGACAGCTAGCTCAGAGCCTGGAGCCTGTTTCAGATTCTGTACCTCCCTCTCTCTCTGACCCTCCCCTGCTCATGCTCTCTCGCGCTCTCTCTCTCTCTCTCTCTCTCTCTCACAAATAAATAAAACATTAAAAGTTAAAAAAAAAAACTACCTCTCTGGAAGGGATCTGGTAAAGGTCTTAAACTCTAGGACGCATGTAAATCCCCGGCTTTTGGTGTGGGGAGTGGGGGTGGGGGATATGGAGTGTGGATGGTGGGATGGTGTGCAGAGCTTAGGAGATGTTTTTCAGCAAAGATAACAAACTCCTCACATTCAAATCAAACCAAACGGTTATAGTTCCAGCTTTACCCTTAACTCACTAGGTTACTTTAGGCACGTGATTTCCTCCACTGGGAGACAGGTTTCACTGGCCATAAAAGGCTGGGCTCCACGGTCTGTGATACCTCGTTGAGGAAAGATGCCCCAGTGCCCTCCGAGGCACACAGCCCTTCCAGGTAGTGCTCTCAGCGCAGGCGCCGGGGCGTGTGGTACCCAGGAATCCGCGCCGCACTCACCCAGCTTTCCTACGCAGTGTGGCCATCGTGGTGGGCGCCCCGCGGACCCGGGGCCGCAACCAGGAGGAAACGGGAGGCGTGTTCCTGTGCCCCTGGAGGACCGAGGGCGGCCAGTGCACCTCGCTGCCCTTCAACCTCAGTGAGTCCTGCACAAGGAGGCAGAGGAAGGGGCTACAGGGAGGGTGAACAGCAGAGCTTCAGCGCCCCATCCTTCTTGCGCCCTCCAGATGATGAGACCCGACACATAGGCTTCCAAACCTTCCAAACCTTCAAGGCCGGGCAAGGACTGGGGGCGTCTGTCGTCAGCTGGAACAACAACATTGTGGTGGGCGCCGCGGAACGGGACACAGAGAGCAGTCGGGGGAAGGGACACGGGGAAGGGGGTGGGAAGAATCCGAATCCCGCCTGTTCTCCACTCTCCTGTGGCCCTGCTCCAGGCCTGCGCCCCCTGGCAGCACTGGAACGCCCTAGAACAGACAGAGGAGGCTGAGAAGACGCCCGTAGGTGCCTGCTTCGTGGCTCAGCTCCAAAACGGCCACCGCGCGGAGTACTCGCCCTGTCGGGCTAACACCATGAGCCCAGTTTACTCGACATATCGCTATAGTGAGTTCAGCTCTCCGTTTTGTCTCCGTTTCCCTCCGGGCCACCTAGCTCCCTCCTTAACCTGATACCTTCCAAGCTCCCCCACCTACGCCCCACCCCCAAGCCCGGCTTTCAGTCTGGCATCGCCCTGGGCCCAACTCCCTGGCCCGGCTTCTAGCCCCGCCCCGCCAGGCTCAGCCTCAAGGCCACGCCTCTATATTACCCGTGGCCCCGCCCCGGCCCCGCCCCAGGCGCCCGGACGTAAATCTTGATCCGCCCCTTCGCTGACCCCTCCTCCTTGCCTTTTCCAGCCCCAGACAAGCGCTACTGCGAAGTGGGCTTCAGCGCGGCGGTCACCCAGGCGAGTAGGGAGCGTAAGCGCCTTTGCGGACGGCTCCCAAACAGGGCCCGTCTCACCTCCAGGGCTTCCCTTTCAGGCTGGAGAGCTGGTGCTTGGGGCCCCTGGCGGCTATTATTTCTTAGGTATGTGCCCGTCCGTACACCTCCCTCCGGTCTCTTGGCCTGGGGAGACTCCAGGTGTCAGAGCCCCCACACCCGCTGTCCCTCGCGCCCTAGGTCTCCTGGCGCGGGCTCCTATTGCCAATATCGTCTCGAGTTACCATCCAGGCACCCTCTTGTGGAACGTGCCCGCCCAGCGCTTCTCCAGCGACCTCTACAACCTAGCGTACTTCGACAGCTACCGGGGTACTACCACCTGGCACCACCCTTCTAGACTTCTCGGCCCTCTAAGTATCACCGCCCCCTCCGCGGGTCAGAGGAGCGCCCTCAGACCAACCCCGCTGGCCAACCCCAACCGCAGAGGCACCGAAGGCACCTCCGCCCCCTGCTCCCACGGCTTCCCTCCCCACTCCCTTGACCGCACAACTCCCATATGCCCCACCTCGCCTTCCCCGCCCCGGATTCGCTGGGGCGAATTCGAGGGGCCATTCTCTGGCCTCTCGGTGACCTCAGTTTTCCCACCTACACAATATGCAGGGTTTAGACTGGGTGGTCCCTGGGTCCCCTTCTTCCTCCCCCTTGGCCCCTCTCCCTGCTTCACGCTCCCAGAAATATTAATTCGCGCCGCCTCTTCAGGGTATTCGGTGGCCGTGGGCGAGTTTGACGGGGATCTCAGCACTACAGGCAAGAAATCCATTTAGGGGCAAAGGTTGGGGAGCCCAGCCCGGGGAGGAGCACCCCCCAGCCCCGCACGGAAATCTCCCCTGGACTGCAAAATGGCGGGCGGGGGGTGGGTAGATCGAAGGACCTCATTACCTGGGGTCGGACTCTCCCTAGAGTACGTCGTAAGCGCCCCCACCTGGAGTTGGACCCTGGGAGCGGTGAGTGCCCCCTATCCCGCCACCGGGCATCCCAAAGCCCTCCACCCCACCCCTTACCTTCGCAAGCCCCCAACCCCCCGCCCCCTGCCTTTTCTCCCCTGGAGTGGGAGCAAGCATGATGCGCCCCTGACGTTGTCCGTGCAGGTGGAAATTTTGGACTCGTACCACCAGACGCTGCACCAGCTGATTGGAGAGCAGGTGGAAATCGGTCCCGGTGGGGGGTGGCCGACGCGGGGAACTGGAACCCTAGAATATTCCGCGGGGCGTGGAGGGCAGTGTTAAGAGAAGGTGCCGGTCTGGGGGCGGGAATTAAGTACACCTCATCTTCCTGCAGGTGGCTTCGTATTTCGGGCACTCGGTGGCCGTCACTGATGTCAACGGGGACGGGTGAGGGGCGCCCCATCCCTACGGACTCGGGTTCCCTATTACCAGAGGGGTTGGCTGCTCTCGGTCGCCTCCGTTCCTCGCCCATTCCCACGTGACCGCCGAGGGGCGCTTAAGGGCAAGGTCGAAGCATCCCTCTCCACCCCCCACCCCCTCCGGAACCGCCCTGTCTGGCCTGCAGGAGGCACGACCTGCTGGTGGGCGCGCCACTGTACATGGAGAGCCGCGCTGACCGCAAGCTGGCCGAGGTGGGGCGCGTGTACTTGTTCCTGCAGCCTCGGGGTCACCACGCGCTGCGCACGCCCAGCCTTCTGCTGACGGGCACACAGCTCTACGGGAGATTCGGCTCGGCCATCGCGCCTCTGGGCGACCTCGACCGGGATGGCTACAACGGTAAGGGAAGAAAGGAGCCCCACTTGCTGCAGAGGGGTTAACAGCCACAACAAAGACCGAGGGTGTAAGAGTTGAAAGAGACCGATTAGGACTTGTTTGCATTGGTCTAGGCAGGAGATGGTGAGCACTTGGGTGTGGATTGGGGCAGTGGAGTTAGAGACAGGGGTGACTTCACAGATATCCAGTCCCTGGACTATTGGGACTTGATGGGTGACTAGATGTGGAGCGAGGCGTTGGCAGAGAGGGGTGTTGGTGCCTTCACTGCCTGGAACTCAGTACAAGCAGCAGTCCTGGGAAGGTGAGGTGGGGGGCAGAGATCAAGCAGTTCAGCCCTGGGCCTGTTTGCCTTGAAGGGCTTGGGAGCAGTAGGTAGACTTCCAGAGAGCAGTTGGGTGTGCCTTCCCCATGCCCAGCAGAGAAGTCTGAGTGAGAGACAGAGGCCTGGGGAGGGTGGATGCGGTCCCGGGCACCTGTGAAGTGAGAAGAGGCAGAGGGCAAAGCCCTGGAGCAAGAGCATTTAGGGGACTCCCAGATGAAGTGAGTCTGGGAAGGAGACAGAGGAGTGTCCAGAGAAGTAATAGATCCAGATCTGATGACCTGGAGCACAAAGGAAGAGAGCGCTTTGAGCAGGAGGAAGGGGATTCATGGCTCCAGATGCTGCCGAAAGGCATAATTAGATGGGGCTGGAGAAGTATCCATGGGCTTTAGCAAGGAGGTCATTGGTGAGAGTGGTAGGTTTGGGACTGGGTAGGGACAGAAGTCAGAATGCCAGGGGGCAAGGTATGAATGGAAGTGAAGAATTGGAGGCAGCCAGTATAGACAGCCCTTTTAGTTTGTGAAAGGACAAAATAATAATAATAATAATAATAATAATAATAATAAAGAAAAGAAAAAGATCCCTGAAAGGAGATGAGGGTCAAGGGAAGGTTATTTTAATTTCAAAGCATATGGAGTAGGTGGAGGGAATGATCTTGTGGGGACACAGGGTGAGGAGGGAAGTGAGCTGGAGGAGGCGGAAGACTGGATTGGAATGTTCAGCCCGGTGGCAGGATAAAGGAGGGCAGAAAAGTGGGTTCCGATTGATAGCACAACAGTTGGGCTGCTTCTTTAGGTGAAGGAAGTGGGGGGGCTGGGAGCTTGACAGAATGAAGAAGGCTTGAAATAGGCGCTGAGCAGAGTGGGGGAGGGGGCTGAGCAGAACCCCCTCCGGACAGTTGGGCAACACCTCCATCCCAAGTGAAGACGGTGGTCAGGAATCCCTGGGGCCCAATCTGGTGAGGTCTGGCCAGGTTTGCTGAGGACGGGCAAGGGTGATGGACTGGTCGGAAATAAGCAGAGACAGCAAGGTGCTAAAGGTCAGGAGAGAACAGAGGCCCGAACTCTGGCAATGCGACCATGGTCAGAGGAGTCTTTTTTTTTTTTTTTTTAATGTTTTTTATTTATTTCTAGGAGAGAAAGAGAGAGAGACAGTGTGAGCAGGGGAGGGTCAGAGAGAGAGGGAGTCACAGACTAAAACAGGCTCCAGGCTCTGAGCTGGCAGTCAGCACAGAGCCCGACGCGGGGCTCGAACCCACGAACCGCGAGATCATGACCTAAGCGAAAGTCGGACACTTAACTGACTAAGCCACCCAGGCGCCCCTAGAGAAGTCTTATTTGGATGAATTCTGTGTAACTCAATCAGAAAAATCAATATATTTTATTTATTTATTTTTTTAAAAAATTTTAAAATGTTTTATTTATTTCTAGGAGAGAGATAGAGACAGCATGAGCAGGGGAGGGTCAGAGAGAGAGGGAGTCACAGACTCTGAAGCAAGCTCCAGGCTCTGAGCTGGCAGTCAGCACAGAGACCGACGCGGGGCTCGAACCCACGAACCGCGAGATCATGACCTGAGCCAAAGTTGGACGCTTAACCGACTGAGCCACCCAGGCGCCCCTAGATTTTTTTTAAAGTTTATTTCTTTTGAGACAGAGAAAGCACGGGAGGAAAAGAGAGTAAGAGTGAGCATGAACAGGGGAGTGGCAGAGAGAGAGAGAGAGAGAGAAAGAATCCCAAGTAGGCTCTGCACTGTCAGCACAAAGCCTGATGCCGGGCTCGAACTCCCAAATCATGAGATCATGACCTGAGTCGAAGTAGGACCAACTGAGCCACCCGGGCACTCCCGTCAATAGATTTTTAAAAGAAAAAAAAAAAAAAAACTGCATAGAAAACAAAGTCAGAAGACAAAGGGAAGACAGTTACAACATATCTATAAAATATCTCAATTCTTGTCACATGTAAAGAACTCTTACAAATAGAGATTATGATGATTAACAAATACATTTTCAAGAGTGATCTTACAAGTTATTAGTGATGACAAGCCCATAGTGTGGCTCTGAATGTGCACGGTGGAATTGAAATGGGATGAGGGTCCCTAGGGGAAGAGGGAGCCATGACTTCATAGGTCTTGATTATTTAATCTTCTGGGACTCAGTTTTTTTCATGTAAAATGAGAATAATAATGCCTGGGGTGCCTGCATGGCTTGGTTGGTTAAGCATCCAACTCTCGATTTTGGCTCAGGTCATGAACCCATAATTCGTGGATTCAAGCCCCCCCATCAGGCTATGTGCTGACAACTCGGAGCCTGCTTGAAAGTTTCTCTCTCCCTCTCTTTCTGCCCCTCCCCTGCTTGTTTACACACACACACCTCTCTCTCTCAAAATAAACCTAAAAAAAAAATTCTCATAGTTTTTAAAAATAAAAAATAATAAAATGGGAATAATAATGCCTAACTTTCAGAATTAAATGAAATCATGTCAATATATTTTCCTCAATAGCTATCAAAGGCTCTACTATTTTTTTAATGTTTTATTTATTTCTGAGAGAGAGAGAGAGAGTGAGCAGGGGAGGGTCAGAGAGAAAGGGAGAGGGAGACACAGAATCTGAAACAGGCTCCAGGCTCTGAGCTGGCTGTCAGCACAGAGCCCGACGCAGTGCTCGAACCCACGAACTGAGAGATCATGACCTGAGCCAAAGCTGGACGCTTAACCAACTGAGCCTCCCAGGTGCCCCAGGCTGCTACTATTTTTATAATAATCCCATTTGCTGGGTCTCTTTTGTTCTCACTCATAAACTCCTAGAGGGACAGGGCAACTGCTTCCTTGCCCCAGACTTTTGCATCCCTCTCCCGGTCCCCTGAGATCCCCGGAGAAGGAGCTCAGGGCCACCTGGATAACAAACAAAAACTGGAGAAAATTGTAACAAACAGCCACTCCCTTTCTTCCAGATGTTGCAGTGGCCGCCCCCTACGGGGGTCCCAGTGGTCGGGGCCAAGTGCTGGTGTTCCTGGGTCAGAGTGAGGGGCTTAGCCCACGCCCCTCCCAGATCCTGGACAGCCCCTTCCCCATAGGCTCTGGCTTCGGCTTCTCCCTGCGAGGTGGCTCAGACATCGATGACAATGGATACCCAGGTGCCCCTGGAATGCCAGGAAGGGCCCTTGGGCATTAGCCTGAGATATTGAAAGATACAGTCAGGGGCTTCAGCCCCATTGACCGTTCGGACCCCTCTGTGGGGCTGGGAGGCCAGGGGAGGCCAGGCGAGGCCAGGCCAAAGCTCCAATGGAGGAAATGGTGTGGGAAACCCTGGGAAAGGGGAGAGGAGCACCCCATGCCCCCTCTAACAGCTGATTCTGACCCCTCCAATATCTACAGACCTACTGGTAGGAGCTTACGGGGCCGACCAGGTGGCTGTGTACAGGTGAGCGCTGGCTCTAGGGGCTTAGTGGGGGAGGGCCCACACCGTCAGAGGACACCAGCTCAGGAGGGGCCAATGGCAAGCATGTCCCCGTCCCACCAGAGCTCAGCCAGTGGTGATAGCCAATGTGCAGCTGCTGGTGCAAGATGCACTGAATCCTACTGTGAAGAACTGTGTCCAGACCAAGACATCAGTGAACTGGTGAGGAGAGAGAGAGCAGGGCCCGGGCAGGGTCTGGGACCTTGAGGGATCCTAGCCCCTGAGCCCAACTCACATCTTTGCAGCTTTAACATCCAGATGTGTGTAGGAGCCACTGGGTACAACATCCCTCAGAAGCTGTGTGAGTGTCCTGGTGGGGACAGGGGGGAGGTGGGCCCGGGCTCCCCTGGAGGCCGGCCAGGGGCCTCTGACCCTCTTCACCCACCGTGCCAGCCTTAAACGCTGAGTTGCAGCTGGACCGGCAGAAGCCTCGCCAGGGCCGCCGGGTGCTGCTGGTGAATTCTCAACAGGCGGGCATCACCCTGCCTCTGGACCTGGACGAGAAGCAGAACCCCATCTGCCACTCCATCGAGGCCTTCCTCCGGGTACGCCAGGCTGGAGACGGGCCGGGCTGGGTGTGCGAGCCCGTTCCATCCTGCCCTGGGGCGCCGGCCCGGCGCTGCGGGTTTGGGGGTGGTCAGCGGGACGCATATAGCAGGGTGCACAGTCTGACTCTTGTCCCCTCCCTAGGATGAGGCTGACATCCGAGACAAGCTGAGCCCCATCGTGCTCAGCCTCAATGTGTCCCTGAAGCCCAAGGCGGACGGAAGAGCCCCTGCGCTCGTGCTTCATGGGGACACCCATGTCCAGAAGCAGGTGGGGGCGGGCGAGAGCAGGCAAGGGAGGTGAATGACCCCTGCAAGAAAGTCAGGGTTAGGGTTAGTGTCCGAGTCATAACGTGAATCCCACAGCCCTGAAGTCACCTCTCATCTGTGCTGTCACTCCAAACCCTAACGAAAAGCCTCCCAATCTCAAAATCCCCTAAACCCGGATGCCAAGTGTTGTTGATGTTACCTCTAAACTCTGACAGACCCATGAACCATGATGTCACCAAGCCCTGATGCAAATCCCAGAGCCCTGACGGCAGCTCCAAACCCCTTTTCCTTCTCAGACCTACTTCCCTACGTCCCGATGTGACCCTCAAACTTCCCACGTCCCCAACTCACCCACACATCTTGACGTGCCTCTTTTAGACCCGCATCATCCTGGACTGCGGGGAAGATGACCTGTGTGTGCCCCAGCTCCAGCTCACCGCCAGCGTGTGAGGAGGCTGTCTGCCCCGTGACACCCCTTCGCCACCCAGGGCCTGATACCCGCTGTCCTCACCCCTTCCCAGATCCTAGGCCTGGACCCAGCCTCCTCTACCTTTTTTTTTTTTTTTTTTTTTTACTCCTTTCTCCCCACAGGAAGGGCTCCCCACTCCTCGTGGGAGCCGACAATGTGCTGGAGCTGCAGATGGATGCCGTCAACGAGGGGGAGGGGGCCTACGAGGCCGAGCTGGCTGTGCACCTGCCCCCAGGTGCCCACTACATGCGGGCCATTGGGCAAATCGAGGTGAGGCCTCACGCAGGGGCATTGCCAGGGACCTGGGAGGTGCAAGAGCCTTGACTCTCATTTCCCACCTGAGAACCCACACACACACACTTCTCTTATGCATTGCTGTAAAACTGAATTTTTATGTTATTTTTACTTTTTTCCTAATGGCATAAAATCCAAGGACTCTATTATAAAACCCAAACCCCAAGTGGCTCAGGTACAAAATGTTAGCAGGAACTTCTGTGAACACTGGGCGGATTTCCTTTCAGTCTTTTTTCTCAGCATCCACAGACTCTTACATGGGTATATATACATATATGTTTTTTTAAATTTTGTTGATGTTGTTTCTAACAATGGGAACACACTCTATGTAGTGTTTTTGTATTTTTAGTTCCCAAGATTTCATTAAAAATAGTAAGTTGCTCAGGGTGCCTGGCTCAGTCGATTAAGCGACCGACTCTTTTGATTTTGGCTCAGGTCACGAATCTCATGGTTCATGAGTTTGAGCCCCGAGTCAGATGCTGTGCTGAAACCACAGAGCCTGCTTGTGATTCTCTCTCTGCCTCTCTCTCAAAAATTAAAAAAAAAAAAAAACTTAAAAAAAAATGATAAGGTGCTACAGTGATACATAAGGAAGAATGTGACAGTCCCCCAGACTCCCACCCCAAGGCACCCCTCTCTGCACCCTGGCACACAAGTCTCTTCCAGACTTTTCCAAGGGAGCTTAAATATACATGGGATGCTCTGCAACCATCTTCTTTCTTGAAACTACCTTCCTGAAGGGCTTTGAGAGACTCATCTGTAACCAGAAGAAGGAGAATGAGACCAACGTGGTGCTGTGTGAGCTGGGCAATCCCATGAAGAATAATGCCCAGGTGAGGCCGCCAGGGGCTCCTACTCAGCCAAGCTTTAGGGGCTGGGCTTGGAGTCATATGGCCCCGGGACTGGACTCCTGGTCCTCACACTCCCTGTGTTCTTGGGTGAGTGACTTTCCCTCTCTGAGTGGGCTTCTGAGATAACGATGGTAACTTGGAGGATGGGAACTGGAGGCCACATTCAGGACAAGGCTGCCCAGAATGGGCACTTGGGTCATGACTTTGGCTCTCCCTGTCTCTCAGATAAGAATCACAATGTTGGTGAGTGTGGGAGACTTGGAAGAGGCTGGGGAGCATGTGTCCTTCTGGCTGCAGATCAGAAGGTATGGGCTGGGGAGCATTCCTACCCACCACCCTTCCCCTATATGACCCCGATGCAGAGACCCACCGACGCTCTCCTTCCAGAAGGGTCTTCTGGAATGCCTGCTCCTCAGACTCCCTTGTTTGCTTTCTTCCCCCCAGAGATGTGTTTCTGAGTCTTGGAGGCTACAGAAAGTTCTTACCCAGGGCTAACTTCAGTGTGGCATGCCGCTTGTAGAGTTAGCGCTTCCTGACCCCTCTGAAATTCTGGCCCCGTCCAGAGAGTTCTGATGTTCTCTGGGCTGGTGTCGTTGACCTGTTGCTCCGATCCCCTCCCCTCCAGCAAGAACAGCCAGAATCCGAACAGCGAGGCCCTGACACTGGATGTACCAGTCCGGGCAGAGGCCAACGTGGTGCTGCTAGGGTGAGACCAGGGGGAGATCAAGGGAGCCGGCGGGCAGGACCCTAAGTTTCAGAGGGCCTTGGGGGAAGCCCTACATGTGATCAAGCTCACCCCGGGGGTTTGGGCCCCCACAGGAGCTCCTTTCCAGCCTCCCTGGTGGTGGTGGCAGAAGAAGGCGACAGGGAGAACAGCTCGGACAGCAGGGGCCCCAAAGTGGAGCACACCTATGAGGTACGAAGAACCATCTGGGACCCAGGCTGGGATGGGAGGGTACCCAGGAGCTCCGCACTCACCAGGTGCTGAGCCACCTAACATGGGCCATCACCACCCACCAGATCCACAACAATGGCCCCAGCACTGTAAGTGGCCTCAACCTCAGCCTCAGCTTCCCCAGCCAGTCCCAGCCCTCCGACCTGCTCTACATCTTGGAGATACGGTCCCAGGGGGGCCTTCAGTGCATCCCACAGCCGGCTCCTAACCCCCTCAAGGTGAGAGCCTGGATGGAAGAAAGAGCTGTGGGTGAAGCCCCAGCCCAGCAACCAGGGCCCCGCTGGGAGGGTGGGAAGATGAGTGGTGCTTGGACCGACTGCTCTTTGCCTCCCCAGCTGGACTGGGGGCTGCCTACCCCCAGCCCCTCCCCCAATTACACAGAGCATCACAAGCGGGACCGCAGACAGGCCATTCTGCCAGGGTCCAACGAGCCCTCCAGGCTTCAGGATCCAGTTCTCCTGGTGAGCAGGCTCTGTGATCTCCAGCTGGGGGTCTCCCTGGGGTGCAGGGGACGGAGGGTCTGGGAGGCAGGGAGAGGGGCCAGCAGTGTGACGTGGGCCTTGGGTGGGCCACCTGGGTCTCAGGGAACACTCCAAATGAACATGAAGGGCTGGGCTGGTCTTGTGTCTGGGCTGGGTGGGAGTATTTGAATTTTCAAAGGTTCCTGGTACATTAAAGAAAATGAATAAATGCCAAAGCAGAGTTACAAAAATTCTGGGCATTGAACACTATATGATGACCCAGTTCTTCTCGGCCTTTCCTTGCATGTTTGGAATGATGTGAGCAACCCCATTTAGAGAGAACGTCAGAGGGTTGAATCTGAGGCCCTGCCTGAGAGGGAGGCCGGAGCTCCCCTGCCCTCCCTGCCCCTTTTCTTTTCTTTTCTTTTCTTTTCTTTTCTTTTCTTTTCTTTTCTTTTCTTTTCTTTTCTTTTCTTTGTTTAAATTTTCTTTTTAATGTTTTATTCATTTCTGAGAGAGAGAGAGACAGCGTGAGCAGGGGAGGGTCAGAGAGAGAGGGAGACACAGAATCGGAAGCAGGCTCCAGGCTCCGAGCTGGCTGTCAGCACAGAGCCCGATGCGGGCCCGAACCCATGAATCTGAGATCGTGACTTGAGCTGAAGTCGGACGCCCAACCAACTGAGCCACCCAGGCGCCCCCTCCCTGCCCCTTTCTGTTGTTGGGTCTTTGGGATGATGGGTGGGGGTCAGAGGGGCTGGGAAGTAATGACACATCCCCTCAGAGCTGCGACTCAGTGCCCTGTACGGTGGTTCGGTGCGAGCTGCAGGAGATGGCACGAGGCCAGCGGGCCATGGTCACGGTGCTGGCCTACCTGTGGCTGCCCAGCTTCCAGCAGGTGGGGGCGGATGCCGGAGGGCGGGGCCATCTGGCGGTGGGGACCAAGTTTGTTCTGGGGAGAGAGAGGGCAAGGCTTATTTTGGAGGAGCCGGGATTAGGCCAAGGGCAGGGTTTCCAGGTAGGGGGGAGGCTGGGCCCGGGACTCCTACCACCAATAGACTCATGTAAGTGGCTTTCACCCCCACCCCCTCCAGAGGCCACTGGATCAGTTCGTGCTAGAGTCGCGAGCTTGGTTCAACGTCTCCTCCCTTCCTTACTCTGTGCCCGCCCTCAGCCTGCCCAGTGGAAAAGATAAGGTGAGTATGGAGCCATGGTAGTGCGGCGGTGGGAGGAGCCCTGCAGGATGGGGGCGGGACACCCCGGCTCCCAGGAGCGGCACAGGTAGGTGGCTGGCTCCGGGGGCCTCAGCACACAGGTTTGAGTCTTTGAGAAGGGCAGGTGTCAAGGTGACTGAGAAGACACGTGCGTTTGCCCTCAGGTCGAGACGCACCTGCTTCGTGTCTTGGAGGAGAGAGAGGTTCCAACCTGGTGGGTGCTGGTAGGCGTGCTGGGCGGCCTGCTGTTGCTCACACTCCTGGTCCTGGCCATGTGGAAGGTGAGCCATGAAGGGAGGGTGGGGTCCCCAGGTGGGCACGCGGTGGGCCCTGCCCTACCTCACAGGTAGAGATGGTGGCCCAGGGCCCATTCACCTCCCTACCATTAGAGTCTCATTCTCCAGAGGACCTCTTCCAGGGCACGGACCCCTGGGAGAGGTGGCACCTGAAATCCCAAGGGATTTAGGGAAAATCGTGTATTAGACTTAAAATCATCAAATACATATTGTGCACTTGAGTCGCAGAGAGCTACATAATCGCCAATAAAAAGTCAAGCGTGGGGGCGCCTGGGCGGCTCAGTCAGTTGAGTATCTGACTCTTGATGTCGGCTCAGGCCATGATCTCATGGTTCGTGGGATCGGGCTCCAGGTCAGACACTTGAGATTTTCTCTCTCTCTCTGCCCTGGCCCCCTCAAAATAAATACATAAACATTAAAAGAAAAGAAAAAAAGTCAAGGGAAAAAAACAAATTAAAAAAAAAGGAACTCGTTACATGTATTCTCTCTGAATGGGGAAGGTGGCCATCTGTGCGGGCAGTGGGATCCAACTCTGAGCGGGGCCCAGGAGAGGACTTTTTAGCATTCTTTGTGCTGCTCTGACGCCCACCCATCGTCTTCACACCCTGTCCCTGGCCCCTGTGCACCCTCAGGTCGGCTTCTTCAAGCGCATTCGGCCGCCACTAGAAGATGAAGACGAGGAGTGAAGGGGCAGCGTCGCTGTGTCCTCAGAGGAAGGCTACCGTGCCCACCCCTCCCCTTCTTCAGTGTGCTCCCCCAGCTCCGGTCACCCCTGGCTTGGAGCTGTCCCCTGGAGACCTCCCGATATTCTCCCCTCCAGGGACAGCGGGCCACTCCCTTCCGGGCAGCCAAATAAAGAGGCTGAGCCCCAAACCCCAGCACACCGTCTCCTCTTGACTCAGTGAAGAGACGGGGACCGGGCATGAGGCTACGTTTGGAGTGAGGGGCTGGGGCTGGTAGAAGTGTGAGTGGAGAGTGTCTCTGCCAGGCAAAGGTGGCATAGTATCGTCTTTGGGGTGTGTCTGGGAGTAGAGAATAGGGTGGGACAGGGGAGAAAGGGTGACAGACCTTTCAGGTGATACTGGAGAAAGATGGGACATCTGAGGGGAGCGGGTGGCATGGAGACTGGGAGCATCGGAGAAGGCAGGCTGGTCCCTGGTGGGCAGCTTTAAACAGTAGTGTGTATGTGTGTGTGTGTGTGTGTGTGTGTGTGTGTGTGTGTGTGTGTGATTTTGGGGGAATAAACCTCAAGTTGACTTGAGATTGGGAACATAACACTCTCTTCCCACCCCTGTGAGGAAGGAAGGAAAGAAAGAAGGAAAGAAGGAAGGAGGGAAGCCTTTAAAGCCATGTTCAGAGTGAGGAGGGGCAGGGGAGGCTGACTCAGCCCTCAGCCTGAGGAAGGCAGCACCACACCAGGGAGAGGAAGGCAAGTCTTGCTGTCTGGCTACCCTTCCTCCCCATCAAGGAGAAGGCTCTTCAGTTAGGAAAGAGGCCCCAGGCAAGGAGCTCACAGGAGGCGTAGGAGTGAAAGATAGCTGTCCCTCCACCCGCCAAGACTGAAGTCCAGGGATAGACTTCAGGGCGCCCACCTGGCATACTGAGCAGTGTGTTGACTTACCCAGTGCTGAGATGGGGCAGTGAACAAAACAAAACACCTGCCCTTATGGAACTTACATTCAACCGAAGGTAAAAAGCAAACAAGAAAATAAATGTATGGTCAATGGCGGGGGGCGGGGGGGGGTGTCAGTGCTGGAAGTAAAAATAAAGGTAAGGAGATTCTGATAGAATTATGGGGGAGAGGGCTGAAATTTTAGGTAGAGGGGTCATGGAAGGCCCCTTTGATGAAGCGAGGAGAGAGACAGACAATAGAGCCAATGGCTGCACAGGAATAACGTGTTCTGGACAGAAAGAGCAGCCAGTGAAAAACCCTGAGGTGGGAGCGGGCTTGATGTATTTACGTGAAAGCAAGGAGGCCCATGGATTGGAAGCGGGCACAGGTCCAGTTGAGGTCAAGGGTGGGGCACGCAGGCAGCATCATTCGGCCAAGAGTAGGACTTTGGACTAGATGCTAAGTGTTGGGGGAAGCCATTGATGAACAGACTTACTTCACAAGAACTTCTGGTATTTGATTTTACCCAAAGAGGTAAAGGTAAATTTTGAGAAGAAAACAATTTGTCATCCATGCAGGGCAAGTTCCAGAACAGGTTTTTAGGTGGGTGACTGTGACGGATTAAGAAAAGATTAAGCCGTTGTGATCCTTAAACATCAGCCAGACTTCCTCTCCACTCCACCATTGCAAATAGATGGCCCCAGACTGTTTATCTTAATCCAGCAAAGTATTTGGCATTTGCCCTTATATACAAGACAGAAATGTGAGATGGATTTAAAACTGAACAATTTGGCTAAAGCTGAAGGAGATCTCTGGAAGTCTGTTCCTTCTAGAAGCTCCATCCTGGCTCTGAGCTGCCTGGTATTGTCCTGAGACCCCTGAATGGAGGCAGGGAAGCTGCTCTCCACCCTGCAGGTGGCCGCTGGCTCCGATACAATGGTGACTGAAGCCCATTCAAGGCAGCCTTGACAGATTGGAAAGTTGGGATGAAACCAACCAGATGAAATTCACCAGGGATGAGTGCTAAATCCTGTGTTGAGGTTGTGAAAAATTGGTTACATAAGAAGACTTGGGAAGTCTGGTTAGATGGAAATTTATGAGAAAGAAAGAGAAGGGGGGAGGGGGAGAGGGAGCGAGAAAAGGAGGGAAGAAGCAAGAAAAGAAAAAAGAAAAAGAGGAGGAAGAGAAGGGAGAGACGGTAGGAGGGAGGGATGGAGGGAGGGAAGGAAGGAGGGAAAGAAGGAAGGAAGGAAGGACAGAAAGAAGGGAAGGAGGGAGCGAGGGAGGGAGAAAGAATCTGGTATCACAAACTCATAACAAGGTGCCCTTAAGTCAGAAGACCCGCTAGGAGACCCAACCAGGAGAGAATTCTGTTGTCGTCTGTGGGACAAGGTCCTTGCTCTAAGTACCCAATCCCTTTGGGGACACCGCATTGTGAGAAGGAGAAGGTGAAAGTCAGAGAAAACCAAGAGAGGATACCAGGTTAGATGAGGAGTTGGCCACCCAGAAGTGAATGACGACCAGCCAGAAATTGGAAAGAGCGAGCTTGGCTGGGGCTTCAAATGTGGAGTTCAGACGAGGCTAAGGAAGAAGGAAAAGACTGCCATACATAAACCAGTGGGACGGACTGGTGATTCTGAGAGAGAAAGGCTGCTTGCATTTCGAGAAGAAATTTCTAAGTATCATGACTGCCCAACGATGGGTCTTATTACCTGAGTGGAGGTGAGCCTCCACTTCACCCTGGGCCAACAATAGCACCATTTATCGCGCCCCTCCTCCAGTCAAGCATGTTCTAGATCCTTTATATCATCTCACTTAATCTTTACAACAACGCCAGCAGGTAGAGATTATTACAATTCTCACTTTTAAGGAAGGCTACGGCCCTGAAGGCTAAGGAACTTGCTCGTGGCTCACCAGGCGGAAGCCAGAGCGGGACTGACTGATTCCCACCGCGTGGGTGTTCTTGCGGCTACAACTGGGCAGTTCCTACCCTTTGGAGACACTCATGACGGCCCCACCGCTTTGAGTGTGTTGTGAGCAAGCGCTTTTCTCCCTGCCAGATTGTGCACCAAGTTTCAAGGGCTCTGGACCTCCAAGAACCCTGGTGATTGGGCCCTCTTCGTTGCACTCCCTTGCAGCTCTGGGTCTGGGAGCGCTGGGTCGGGGCTGCAGGGTGAGCCGAGGGCGGGCAGGCCGGGCGGACGGCGCGCGGAGCTGGGCGGTGAGGGGGCGGTGCCCCAGGCCCGCGGGGTGGGGCGCCGCCTGCAGGGGGCGCTGGCGGCTCCGGGCGCAGACAATCGTGCTGAGCGGCCGCCGCAGCCAGAGCGGGAGCCCGAGCGGCGCGGCGCGGCGCAGAGCTGGGGCTGAGCGGGGCCGGCCGAGCGGGGCCGGGCGGGAGCCATGGGCCGCTAGGGCCCGGCCGAGCCCCGCGATGCCGCCGCCGAGTGGCCCCAGCGTCCTCGCGCGGCTGCTGCCGCTGCTGGGGCTGCTGCTCGGCGGCGCCTCCCGGGCTCCCGGCAAGTCGCCGCCGGAGCCCCCCAGCCCGCAGGGTGAGTCTCGGCCAGGAGGGGCAGCGATCGCGGGACTGAGCCCCCTCCATCGGGCCCCCGCCCTCCAGCCCCCTCTTCGCGGCGCTCGTGAATTGGGGGGTACTCTGTTCCCTGGGTTTGGGTGGGGGGAGCCGGGCGACTTCGGGTCGGCGCTTACGAGGGAGAGGAGGAAGGGAGAGGGAGACTGCCAGGGCGGGGGTCTCGGGGAGACACAATGGAGAGAGCGGGGATCCCCCGGCTCCGCGCCGCTGCCCCCTCTCGCCTTGTTTTTCTCTCTCCTGGTCCGCGAGGCGCTGCTGCCTGAGCCATTGTCTACCGAAGACACCCGCCCAGGGGCGGGCTGGGGCGGGCGCCCGCTCCGCAGCCCCCTGCGGGTTCCTCGCTCCCGACGCGGGCTGGGTGGGGGCGCAAGCAGCGGCTGCCACCTTGGACCCGGACGGGGGCTGGGCGCCTTGAGCTGGGTTGGAAGGGGGGGAGGGGAGCGGGGGGAGTGGGTGAGGCAGTGGGCGGATTGACTGCTCGAATGGGGTTCTTCGCTCCGGAGCCTGACAGCCCCTGGCTGCCCCCCCCCCCGCCAGGTTCAGAACTGGGGGTGTACCAGAGAAACGCTGTCAAACCTTGAAGGGGGAGGGCATGCAGTTTGGGGGGGATATGGAAAAGGGGGTGCGCGGTGATTGCCAGCCAAAGCGCATGGCAGGGCTGTGGTGGCGGAGCCATGCTGAGCTGGCTAGCTGGCGGTGGGCTGTGCCGGCGAGGAGGGCAGGTGCCTGGGTTCCGGTCCAGCAGACCACCGGCCGCTCCTATGCCCAGCCCGGCCCCTGGTCACCCCTCCTCATCCTACCTCTCCATCGCAGTGGAGGAGAGCCTCCCGGCGGGCGCCTCACGGGCCCAGGTGGGTGTGTGAGGTGGGGGTGGGGTGGTCTCCTGCGGCGGGGGAGGGTGGGAGAGCTAGACCATGACTCCCTACCGACGCCTGGGTTCTCAGGGGCCTCGGCCCGCTCTAGCCCTGCGCCCACCTTCCAGCCACCACCCACCTTCCATCCAGCCTCTTGCCCCACCACCCCGGCGACTGTTCCCACGATGGCCTCTGGGCCCCGTCCCTGCCTGAAACGGTGCTCTCCACTCCTCATCTCCCCACCAAGGAGATGACAGGAAAAGCAGGGATGGGGGTGGCGGGAGGGGGGGTCTGGATGCGGGAAGTGGGGTCCGGATGAAGGGAGGGGGTCGGATTTCCTCCTGGAATGAGGCAGGGCTGAAGCCAGGAGAGGCGGATACTGTATGGAATGTCAGGCTTGAGAAACGGAGCAGGCTCACCTCTGGCCTCAGTCTTCCCTGCTCTCTGTGGGAGGAGAGGAGGGTTTGATGGATAGGAGGGGGCCCCGGGTTCTCAAGAAGCCTCTCCTTCAAGTCCTGTACCCAGGGGAGGGGGCCCAGGGCACTGGCTGGAATAGAGCCAGGATAGGCTCTCCCAGGCTGAGAGCCCAGGTTGAGGGGAAGGGAGAAGAGAATCTGCCTGGACACCTGCCCACCCCTTCTCACCAATGTCTCCTTCAGGCCTACCCACCCACCCATGTCGTGTTCCTTGGGCCCCTTCCCCTCTTCTGAGGCTCTGGCCCTTGAACCCAAAGCATTCCCTCAAATGACCATATTCCAGACTCCTGGGTCCCCTCTTCCCAGCTGCTCCATCCAGCTGCTCCTAGCCTGGGGTAGGGGTGGGGAGTAGCCAAGCCCCTCTGGCTTCTCAGAATTCCTCCTGGGTGGTAGTGGAGGAGGGGCAGGGAGGCTGTCAGCTCCTGGGAAAAGCAGAGAGCAGGAAAGAGTCAAGTGTGTGCACCCACCCTGCCAAGTTGGGCTCTGGCCTGGGAGGGGTGAGGGAGGTGGGTTCAGGAGAACAGCTGGATGGATGCCAGGGCCAGGCGTGTCCCTGGCCAGGGGGTTGGAAGCCTGAGAGAAGACACCTGTCACTGTTGAGTGTCAGGCTCCACCCATGAGTCCCCCTTACCTCCCCATGCTCTGCTGCCCTCTGCTTCCAGGACACGGGGACTCCCCTAAGTTTGTGTCCAGCACGCAACCCACTCCCCACCCACCTCCTGGGCCCTGCAGTGAGGCCTCTGTACCTTTCTAGGTATGGAAACCTACTCCCATTATTAGCAGCAAGGTAGGGATGAGGTATGTTCTTGAGGGAGGGACCTTGCTGAGTGGGGAGAGGTAGACGGTAATATGGATCAGAGAGGCTGCCCAGGGAATCCGGGACAGCAACTCCAGGCCTGGTCCCTACCGGGTCACTCTGTCTGAGCTCAGGACACCTGCAGGCACACCCTGGACAAACTGTCCCGAGTCCAGGGACGGAGGCGGCTGGAGAGCAAAAGACTTGGACTTCGTTCTCAGCCCTCTCCACACCAGTTTCCCTGGGGCCTGGGTCGGGCCCCCCAGACTCCTTCCCCTTGCCAGGGCCCCAGCTCTCTGCCCATCTCCTGGGAGGAATGAGGGCGTTGCCATGGTGACTGACTTGTAGCTGACCAGCTGGGAGGGGGCGGGCAGTACTTGTGAGGGGGAGGGGTCAGGAGGTACTTGTTTGGGCTTAGGGCCTGGGGTGAGTCCCTAAATCTGAAAGGAAACAGGCTTGTGCAAAGGGTTCTGGGAAGAGGATGCATGAGGGGAATGAGCAGCTCCCTAGAGTCCCCTTTCTCAGCTTTTTCTTCAGAACCGAAACTCTGACCCAGCCTCCGCCCCCCCCCCTTCTCATTGGCTGAATCTTGATCTCCCTCCTCTCCATCTCCAGGCCGATGGTGCTCTGCTCAGCCCTGCTTTCTTAGCCCCCGTCCCTCTCCCCTCCCTGACACCTGCCCCATTGGGTCCAGTGGTTAAGATTTTGGGTCTAGAGTCAGACTCCCAGGTTTGGATCCCAGGTCTCCCGTTAACTGCAGTGCAAGTATCTAAACTTGGAGCCTCAGCCTCCTGATCTGTAAAATGGACTAAGAACATATTTGAGGGAGTCTAATACATCATTGACTGTAAGATGAACCATTATTTCATGTACCGGTAAGAAAAGAAAGAAGTGCTGCCAATTGTAATCATGAAGTCATCGTTCATAGGCATAATCTGAGTTCAGAAATGTTAAAATGCGGCAAAAGTGCATGTGTTAGCACCCGCTCACGGGCTGATGTGAGGTTTACACGAGGGCCCTACTTGCTCTTACAAACCCTTGTCTCGGTGGGACCCCAGAGCTGCTCCCAACCCACGCCCCCCTCCTCTGATCTTGGGGCTCCCTCCAGTTCTCTTTTCCCCGCTTCCTCCTCACCCTCCTCACCCCACAGAGATCCTGATCAAGGTGCAGGTGTATGTGAGCGGGGAGCTGGTGCCCTTGGCCCGGGCCTCCGTGGATGTGTTTGGGGACCGGATGCTGCTTGCTGCGGGCACCACGGACTCAGAAGGCATGGCCATACTGCCCCTCAGCTACCGTCTGGGCACCTGGGTGCTGGTCACTGCTGCTCGCCCTGGCTTCCTCACCAACTCTGTGCCCTGGCGTGTTGACAAGCTGCCTTGTGAGTGCAGGGGCAGGTGGAGGGGGGGGCAGCAGCTGACCCCATCAGCCCCTTCCCAAAATAGTCCTTGGGGGTGGAGGGGGGCAGGCTTTCCAGCAGCTGCTGCCCGGGCTGGGGTACACAGAGGGGGCTGAAGGAGGATGAAGTCACTGGGATTCAGATGGAAGGAGTGCCTGGCCCTGGGGTTGGGGGGGGGGCTTTCTCTGGTGCTGACAGGCCACCCCTCCCACAGTGTATGCGTCAGTCAGCTTGTACCTGCTCCCCGAGCGACCGGCCACCCTCATCCTCTATGAGGACCTGGTGCACATCCTCTTGGGCTCTCCCGGTAAGGCTCCTCTCCCCGCCCCCCCCCCTCATACCAGCTCCTCTTCCTCCCCCCTGACCTGGGTATAGACCACGCCACTCTTCCACATATTGGCTGGATCCCCTTGAGCAAGTCCCTTAACCTCTTTGAGCCTTAGTTTGCTCATCTGTAAGATGTGGATACTGATAGCATCTAGATCATCAAATTGAAGTAAGGATTAAATATCATCAAGCGTGCAAAAAAAAAACCAAACAGCACAGAAGATGGTCAATAAATGTCTGTTATTATTGGGACTTCTCGTGGTTTCTATTCTCCCTCTACTCCTGCCGTTAGAATTCCCACTCGCTGTCACCTGTTTCACTGGTGGATCTACACGTACTTTTTGCGCACCTGCTGGGTGCCTGGCGATGTTAGAAGCCCCGGGGGGGGGGTGGTGGAGGGAGTCATTCCATAGCTACTGGACAACTGTCAAGTGCAAGGCCATTGTGTGGAGCAATGCCACAGTGGTACCTGTCTCCTCATGGCTTCAGTCTCTGGCCTGCGCCAGGCATTGTGTCTGGTGCTGGGGAACAATGGGAAGGAAGAACTCGCCCCCTGCCTTGTGGGGTTCACAGATGAGTAGGAAGACAGACAAACAGATCACTGCAAACCCTCAACTAATTACAAAGCAGGCAGAGCAGTGGAGTAGAGGGCAGCCGCCTTCAGTATTGAGACAACCCTACCCTGTGAGTGTAGCACCGCAAGAGACTTTGGGGACAGGAGCTATGGGACCGCGTGGGCCCGGGAGTTGAAGGGGGAGCAAAGGCGCCCTCAGTGGAGAGGAACCCAGATGCAGGGACAGAAGTGGACAGTGGGGGTACAGGGGACGCTCTGGTCGGGCTCTGCGGGTGGGTGCCTGGTGCAGACTGGTTGCTCTGGCTAGTACCAGGGAGCCACAGTGGACTTTGGAGAGAGAGAACCCCCCCCTTCAATTTATATTCTTAGCTTGTGCCCTGGTCCCCAAGTTACTTGTTTGCTTATCTTCATCTCCCTGGTCCGGAACCAGAGGCTTCTAAAACCAGTCTTTGGAGGTTTGTAAAATGCAGATGAGGGGCATCTGGCTGGCTCACTCGGTAGAGCATGCACCTCTTGATCTCAAGGTTGTGAGTTCAAGCCCCATGTTGGGTGTGAAGCCTACTTTAAAAAATTTTTTTTTTAAATAATAAAATGCCAAATTATCGCTTTGTTGCCCCCTTGCTTACAGCCCTCTCATGGCTCCCACTGCTTTCAAAGTGAAGCCTCAAATCCTTCACAAAACTGACTGTGCCCTGTGGGGCCTACATGCCACTCAGTCTCCTGGGGTCCTCCAGGCAGCACACTGCCCCATGCCTCTGGGCCTTGCTTGTGTCCGTTTGCCTGGAGGTCCCTTTATATCTTATTCCCTGGAGGAGTCTTACTCATCCTGCAAGACTCCACAGGACCTTCCCCGGCTGGGTGAGCTGAGCACCCTTTGCACCCTATTTTAATAGCAAGGGAGGAGGTTAAGGGGCTGAGAGGTTGGACTGGCACCACACTTCCTGGGCTTCAGTTGGGCTCTAGGATTGTGACCTTGGGCAAGTCACAAAACTGCTCCTGCCTCCATTTCTGCATGAATACAAGGGGGTGGATAATGAAAGCACCTACTTGAGAGGCTGTTGTACTAATTACAGGAGTTAACATGGGAAGCCTGGTTAGCACAGTGTCCGGTATATCTTCAAACTTAATACATGTTAGCTACAGCCATATTGTACTGGAATTCTCTTTATACGCCCCCTCCACCCCAAGACACACACACACACACACACACACACACAAATACGACCTAAGCTGTGTAATGCAGTAGTCACTAGCCACATGGGGCTATTTAAATACATTAAAAATTCATCAAATTTTTAA
Organism: Hyaena hyaena; assembly: GCF_003009895.1. NCBI lineage: Eukaryota > Metazoa > Chordata > Mammalia > Carnivora > Hyaenidae > Hyaena > Hyaena hyaena. The sequence continues at coordinate 812,688 of NW_024081491.1, forward strand.
AAATTAAAAATGAATCCAGTTTTTCAGTCCCACTAGCCACCTTTCAAGGGCCCAGTAGCCACACATGTCAGAGAGGGCAAGTAACTTGCTCAGGGTCACACAGCCAGGACTAGATGTCAGATCCATGTCCTTTCCAGGTTAATATTCTATTAATGCCCAGTTCTCTCCCCAGCTCACCACCCTCCCTGACCTTCCCAAGTGGCCTCACCCAAAAGCTCCCTTCTCCTCAGATACTTGCTTTCTGAGCTCTGGTCCCTGGGGAAACTTGTCCCTGGCCAATCCACAGCAGCCTCCCTCTCCATCCAGGTGCCCGCTCCCAGCCCTGGGTGCAGTTTCAGCGCCGGGCTGCCCGCCTGCCAGTCAGCTCCACCTACAGCCAGCTCTGGGCCTCGCTCACACCCGCCAGCACCCAGCAGGAAATGCGTGCTTTCCCTGCCTTCCTGGGCACCGACGCCTCCAGCTCAGGTATGCGGAGTGTCAAGCATGGAAGGGACGTCCTCCTCCCACCAGGACTTAACCCTCAGCCCTTGTGTTTCCTTCCTCTCCCCCCCCCACCCCAGGCAATGGCTCCTGGCTAGAGCTGATGCCCCTGGCTGCTGTGAGCGTGCACCTGCTAACAGGCAATGGAACGGAAGTGCCACTCTCGGGCCCCATTCACCTGTCCCTGCCCGTGCCCTCAGAGCCTCGTGCCCTTACTGCGGGCACCAGCATTCCAGCCTGGAGGTTTGACCCCAAGAGTGGTGAGTGCTTTAAGGGGTTGAGCTGCTGGAGTTTGGGGAAAGAAAGTGGGACTTCGCTGGGGCGGGGGCGGGGGGGGGGGCACTGAGCTGCATGAAACTCCCGCTTCCCCAGGGCTGTGGGTACGCAACGGCACTGGTGTGATCCGGAAGGAAGGCCGGCAGCTCTACTGGACCTTCATCTCCCCCCAGCTGGGGTACTGGGCAGCTGCCATGGCTTCCCCCACCACTGGTGAGAGGTGGGGGGGGGGGACAGCCGGGACAGGGGGCAGTGGGGGAAGGAGAGGCTGGAAGCGGGGGACTCCTGCAAAGGCAGGAAGGGCATCCATGCCCGGAAAGCTAAGCCCTTGCCTGGCACAGGACTGGTCACCATCACATCAGGCATCCAGGACATTGGCACCTACCACACCATCTTCCTGCTCACCATCCTGGCGGCCTTGGCCCTGCTGGTGCTCATTCTGCTGTGTCTGCTCATCTACTACTGCCGGTGAGTGACTCCTGATCCCCCAGCTCCCCCTCGCCCCATGCAGACAGATGCCTGCTCTGCGCCTGGTGTAGGGCTGGACGCGTGGGCCCCAAAGATGCATAAAATATAATTCCAGTCTTCAAGGCACTGACAGGAAAGGGCAGCCAATGCACAGGCACAGACCTGAGAGACTGGTGGCCGAAGAGAAGTTGGGGGAGAGGAGGCCGGACCTACAGGCTACGCCCCTCCAAGGGGACAATCGGCAGCCCCTCCCACCTCAGGCTAGACTTGCCCGTGGTTGGCTTACGGGCTCCCCCCAGGTTCCCACAGCGCCTCCTAGGAGTGAAGGATTGCAGTTTATCCTCAGGGGAACCCCATGGCCACAGCTGCTGGGGGGGGACTCCCACAGACACTCAAGCTCTTTCCACAGACCTCTCCCAAGGCCCTACTGGGTTCCGCAACATTTCTCCGGGGTCTCAGGCATTCTCCCCACCCCGCCAACTATATTCATTCCCCACCTTGCAACTGCGGGGTTAGGGAGCAGCTCAGGCCCCCCACCCTTTCCTGAGGTCCCCGTCGACCCTCCCTCCAACACCCTCCAGGAGGCGCTGCCTGAAGCCGAGGCAACAGCACCGCAAGCTGCAGCTGTCCGGGCCCTCTGACGGTAACAAACGAGACCAGGCCACCTCGATGTCCCAGCTCCACCTCATTTGTGGGGGACCCTTGGAGCCTGCCCCGTCGGGGGACCCTGAGGCTCCGCCCCCGGGCCCCCTGCACTCGGCCTTCTCCAGCTCTCGGGACTTGGCCGCCTCCCGGGACGACTTCTTCCGCGCCAAGCCGCGCTCTGCCATCCGCCCGGCCGCCGAGCCTGGGGGAGCCCGCGGTGGCGAGGGCGCGGGGCTCAAAGGCGCCCGCTCCGTCGAGGGTCCCGGCGGGCTGGAGCCAGGCCTAGAGGAGTACCGGCGGGGCGCCTCGGCGACCCCCGCCTTCCTGCAGGAGCCGCCCTCGCCGCCGCCGCCCTTCGAGCACTACCTGGGCCACAAGGGAGCGGCCGAGAGCAAGCCCCCCGACTTCCTCCTGTCCCAGTCGGTGGACCAGTTGGCGCGGCCGCCGTCGCTCAGCCAGGCCGGGCAGCTCATCTTCTGCGGCTCCATCGACCACCTCAAGGACAGCGTCTACCGCAATGTCATGCCCACCCTGGTGATTCCAGCGCACTACGTGCGCCTCGGCGGCGAGGCGGGTGCAGCGGGGGCTGGCGACGAGCCAGCGCCACCCGAGGGCACGGGCCCCGGACCCGCGCGTCCTTTCCCCCCGCCCGACCCCCAGCGCCCGCTGATGCAGGGCCACTCGAGCGCGGGCGGCGAGGGCGGCGGGGGCGGCGGCGGCGGCGAGGGCTGGGGGGGCGGGCGTTCGGCGCCGGTCAGCGGCTCGGTCACCATCCCGGTGCTGTTCAACGAGTCCACCATGGCGCAGCTCAACGGAGAGCTGCAGGCGCTGACCGAGAAGAAGCTGCTGGAACTGGGCGTGAAACCTCACCCGCGCGCCTGGTTTGTGTCCCTGGACGGGCGCTCCAACTCGCAGGTGCGCCACTCCTACATCGACCTGCAGGCGGGCGGTGGCGGCCGCAGCACCGACGCCAGCCTGGACTCGGGCGTCGACGTGCACGAGGCGCGGCCTGCGCGCCGCCGGCCCCTGCGCGAGGAGCGGGAGCGGGAGCGCGCCCCGTCCGCCGCTCCGCCGCCCCCGCCGCCCCCGCCGCCGCCAGCGCCCCCGCGCCTGGCGCTCAGCGAGGACACGGAGCCGAGCAGCAGCGAGAGCCGCACGGGCCTCTGCTCCCCCGAGGACAACTCGCTGACGCCGCTGCTGGACGAAGTGGCGGCGCCCGAGGGCCGAGCGGCCACGGTACCCCGGGGTCGGGGCCGCAGCCGCGGGGACAGTTCCCGCAGCAGCGCCAGCGAGCTGCGGCGCGACTCGCTCACCAGCCCGGAGGACGAGCTGGGGGCGGAGGTGGGCGACGAGGCGGGCGACAAGAAGAGCCCGTGGCAGCGGCGGGAGGAGCGGCCGCTTATGGTGTTCAACGTCAAGTAGCGTCCCCGCCTGGCCCGGCCCCGCCTCAGGGCCGGCCCCCGGCCCCGCCCCTTCCACCCGGGCCCGCCCCCAGGGTGCGTGCCCCAGGGGCCCGCGGGGGCCCTCGCTCTTAGCCTCCAGTCCCCCACCTGGAGTGGCGCCCAGGGGCCTGCGGAGCTGTCCAGTGGTATGTGCTGGGTAATGTCTCGGGAGGGACCCGTGTCGGCCTCCTAGAGGGAGGTGGGAGGGGTCCAGACTCCCATTGTGAGGTGCTGGGGAAGGAGGGCTGGGTGGGGGGGAAGCAGTGCCTGTATAAACGTGGCTGTACATAGAAAGATCTATCGTGGGAAAGCAGGAGGGGCAACCGGCCTCAGCAGCTAGTGTGAGGGCTGGGAAGGGAGGGGGCCTTCTCTGTGGACCCCCCGGGAGGGGAGGGGATGCTGCTTGCTGACTAGCCCACCTCTGGGCTACGAAGTCACAGGGCTGGTGGCTGGGGCAGCTCTGGGGACTAGGGGGTAATGTGATGGGATTGCTGTGGGTAACAGCAAATATAAAACTGGTGAGATTAACTCCGTGTGGGTCTTTCTGTGGGGCTGGGGGAATGTGGACACGGGATGGGGGTCCTTGCGCAGGGCAGGCAGGGTGGCCAAATCAGACACTATTAAGAAAGTGTACAAACTTTACTGCAGCACACGCACGCGTACACACACACACACACACACACACACACACCCCTGTGGATAGGGAAGAGCACCTGGCCACAGGGTCCACGGAAACTGGGGGAGGGGATGGCAGCTTGTAACATGGCTTTCGCCACAGCCCTCCTGGAGACAGAGAAGGCCTTAGATTGAGGCCCCACCTCCCATGAAGGGGGGAGGGACTCAGAATGGGGGAATCCAGAAGAATTCGGTGGGGGTAGAGGTGCTGGGGAGGCCTGAGCAGTGGGCGCCCTCCGAGCAGGGGCCCGAGGGCTGCAAGGTGTCTTCAGTTCTCAGTCTCACAGCAGCTGTCTCAGGGCTGGCTCCTTCAAGGACATGTCCCAGCTCAGGCTCTTCCTGCGTAGACACTTGCTGCCCTTGCCCCCACATCGGAAGCCAGCAGGGCAGCAGTGACGCTGATCCGCACAGCAGATTCCCTGGATGGCCGGAGAGGGGAGTCAGACCTGGTCACAGCAGGCCCCAGCTCCCACAGATACCCAGCCCAGTGAGGGGCAGGGGGCGGGGAGGGGGGAAGGTGGCACTGACCTGGCGATAGGGACAGCAGGCCCAGCCCCCTCCGCTAACTTGGCAGCAGGTCTGGTTATTGTGGCAAAAGTGACGGCCCCCACATTCCACGTTCCCCGCACCCACGCGAGGGCCATGGACCAGGCGGGCGGCAAGGTGCGCAGAGTCAGCCTCCTTTTCACAGGATCGGGCCTTCACGTTGCAGGTGTACCCAGCCGGGCAGCAGTGCTGGCGGTCCTCGCAGCACACGGCCTGGGAGGGACAGAGTGGCAGTAAAGGCCCTTCCCCTCTCCCCAGGGGGCCTCCGCTCCCCCAGTCTGAGACAGGTGGGTGGGTACTCACGTGAGGCAACTGGCAGCAGGCCCAGCCCCCACTCAGGCTTGGGCAGCAGGTCTGCCCCACGGGGCAGCTGGTGTGCTGGTCACAGCCCATGTCTCTGCGGTGAGACAGGGAACCCCGGCGGGCGGGCATCTTCTCTAATCCAGTCACCACCTTGTCCCCCTTCTGACACTGCCCCTCAGCCAAGCACGTGTAGCCATGGGGGCAGCAATGCTCGTGGTCTGAGCAGCAGACAGCCTGGGGGGGGTGGGGAGTGGCAGATAAGAATGGTTTCAGAAGCTACTATGTGGGACAGAAGGCTCCTGCCTACCCTGACCCCCTCCCATGCTCCCAACTCCTCTGCTGGGATGGAATCTGACAGAGCTGGCGTGCCACCCGCGGGCCAGGCAGAGGACACAGGAGCAAAGCAACAGGAGTCTGACCACCCGCCCAGGCCAAGCCACTGTCCCTCCCCCCACAAGCTGTCCCCCTCCCCACACACCTCCGGGGCAGGACAGCAGCCCCACTCCCCAGACGAGAGTTGACAGCAGGTATTGGAGGAGGGACAGCTCGTGACGTTATCACAAGGGACATCGTCCCCCACGGCCTGGGGTTTTGGCAGGCGGAGGCGGGCTAGGGCCTGCACCACCCAGGGCGCCTGCTGGGCCTGCTGCTCACAGGTACCCTTCGCCGTGTCACATTTGAACCCAGCCGGGCAACAGTGTACATGGTCCTCACAGCACACAGCCTAGGGTAGATGGACAGGGGACAGTGGGCACAGGGGCCCAGCTGGCTGCCGCCTTCTGCTCAGTCCAGCCCACCCACTGCTCCTGGGTACCTGGGTGAAAGGGCAGCAGCCCCAGGCCCCTGACTGTAGGCGGCAGCAGGTGTAGCCGTCTGGGCAGCTCACCTCCTTGTCACACTTCACCTCCTGCACTGTGAGGAATGCAAGGACGACAGGTCAGCAGTGGCACCGGGAACCCTTGGGGTACCTAACCCTCGAGCCAGATGTTGAGGATGGAGAGGGCATTAAGGCTGCCCCCGCGGTGATCCGAAGGCAATGATCAGCATGGAGGAAAGGGGCTGTGCCTGCCCTGTGGAACCCACGTGGCCATCAGTCCCCCACCCCCGTATCTGTTCCTGGAACAATGTGGCGGAGAGCTGCTGCTCACGGTGCAGGTGGAACGGGGTCTGTGGCCGGAGTCTGGTACCTGCGTGAGCTGGCAGCTTAGTGAGGAGGTCCGTAGCGTTCTCCTTGGAGAGGCACTTGCTCTGGACCAAGTCACACACGGTGTCCTTGGGACAACAGTGCAGGTGGTCCAAGCAGCAGACGGCCTGGGTGGGGGTGGGGGAAGGGCTTTGTGACTTCCCCTCCGTCAGCTCTCAGGGAGGAGCCAGGAGACAGCGGACACTGCCTCGATCCCCCGCTAGGGGGCGGCCCGCGTCCTGAGCAGCCAGGCTCCCAACAGCCTGCCAGCCCGCCCCACCCCCTGGAGTCCTCAGGTGTCCAGCCGGGTGGCTGTGGGGCACACAGCCCCTCACTCACATCAGGTATCGGGCAGCAGCCATACTTCCCACTAGGCAGCTCACAGCAGGTAGAGCCATCAGGGCACTGGGACTGTGCGTCGGGGCACAGGACCACTAGAAGGGGACAGAGACGTGCCAGGCAGCCAAGATGGTGGGGGGGACCTTTCCCCAGCTGGGAGCCAGACGAGGCCTCGCCCCACTTCCAACCCCCAAGCCCACACTCTCCCACCTCCTAACCTGCCCGGTTACTCCTCTGTGCAGGGATCTTCTTTGCCAGGGGGTGGGTGCCCGTGGCTGTGAGGCAGCGGGCGTGAGCCAGGTCACAGGAGGTGCCGTGGGGGCAGCAGTGCACCTTGTCTTCACAGCAAGATGCCTGATGAGAGATGCTTCCGATTCTGTCTTTGTTCCCTCCAGCCCCTTGCTCTGCCCCTACTGCTCCCCCCTCACCCCCCATCTTCCTGAAGCTGTTACCTGGGGCATGGGGCAGCATCCCCAGGACCCATCTAGCATCGAGCAGCACGTGGAGGAGTTGGGGCATTCGAACCGGCCATCGGGGCACTGGACGGCACCCAAGGGGTTGGTATCTGTGAACAGGATGACTCAGGATTCGCCAACCCGGTCCGTGAAAGCCATTACACCCGTAAATCGAGGGGCGGCTGGCACCAGGGCCTGCAGGCCCGGCTACAGGGGGGCTAGGGGGCCGGCACCGGGGCTGGGTGAGGCACTCCTAACCCCCTCTTCCCACAAGCCAGTCATCACCTCAGCAACATGGCACCGGGCAGGGGCATCCACTGCCTGGGTTGGCCTTCAACCAGCCCAGCTTGGCCTCTCTCTACCCTCCGGGTGCCTGGCCCCAGGCCTGGAGGCTGGCATTCTCCCCTGCCCCTCCCCAGCCTAGTGTGCCCCTCTGTCCAGAGCAAAGGCGTGGCTTCGTACAGATGCCACAGGAATGAGGACACAAGGTCAGGAATCAGGTCACCCAGATGGCTGGGTTCCTGGGCAGTCCAGCCTCCACATGCCACCCATCTGCCTGCCCTCCATCTCCACCCCTGCCGCACCTGCTCTTTGGAAGCAGGACTGCCCGTCAGCGCTGCAGTGGTAGCCCCGTGGGCAGCAGTGGCGGCCATCACCACACGACACGGCCTGGGGGACACAGAGACACCTGCATTGACGAGGCCTTTATACCTGGGGTGAGTGGAGGAAACGTCTAAATGAAGACTTGAGCCCCTCTTTTGAGCTAATGGCGCCCTCACCTCTGGGAACGGGCAGCAGCTGGAGGTCCCTGAGACGGTGAGGAGGCAGGAGTAGCCAGGAGAGCAATGGGCATCTATTCTGCAGGGTCTGCCCAGGTGCCTGCTCAGCACTGTGGTCCCCTTGCCCTGGAAAGTGAGAGGAGACAATAAGCTGAAGGACCCAAGCTCGGCCCCTTCCTCTGGCCAAACTAAGGTGACCCTTCGGGAGCCCCTGGGTGCCAGCCCTCGCCTGGGTTGAAGGGCACTCACCAGAACAGGCCTGCAGCAGCTATAGCCGACTCCTCCCGGGCCCAGGCAGCAGGCCACAGGGCAGAACTGACCATCTGGGCACTGTGTTCCAGCCACCAGCCCCGCCACTAAGGCCACCCAGCTCACCAGAGTCCACATGGTCTGCCTGCAAAATACCACAAGGCCTTTGGCGACTAGTGTAAGCCCATGTGACTCTGGATTCTGGGGCCAGTCCAGCCCAGGCCAAGGCCAGATGCCACCTGAGCCTCTCCAACAACTCCTTGTCCCCGCAGGAAAAAAGATGAGGGCCCCAAGATTCAGCTTCCTGTGTGTGTTCTCCATGTGTGTCGCACGTGCACCAGCATGTGTACAGTGATGAGCATGAATACTGATGCAAGTACATGTGTCAGTCTGTGTCCCCAGGGTCGCCTGGGTGGCTCAGTCAGTTGAGTGTCCGTCTTTGGCTCAGGTCATGATATTGCGATTTGTGAGTTCAAGCCCTGCATCAGGCTCTGTGCTGACAGCACTGAACCTGATGCCAACTTCGGATTCTGTGTCTCCCCCTCTTCCTCCCCCTCCCCCACTCACACTCTCTCTCTCTCTCTCTCTCTCAATAAATAAAAACATTAAAAAAAAAATCTGTGTCCCCAAAATGTGACTAAATGCCTCAATCTCTGTGGGTAAGCGTGTAAAGATGTAGGCGTGTGAGAGCTCTGTCAGTAGGGCATACGACTCTTGATCTCAGGGTTGCAGGTTTGAGCCCCATGTTGGGTGTAGAGATTACATTAAAAAAATAAATAAAGGGGTGCCTGGGTGGCTCAGTCGGTTAAGCGTCTGACTTCGGCTCTGGTCATGATCTCACGGTTCGTGGGTTCAAGCCCCGCGTCAGGCTCTGTGCTGACAGCTAGCTCAGAGCCTGGTGCTTGCTTCAGATTCTGTGTCTCCCTCTCTCTCTGCCCCTCCCCTGCTCATGCTGTCTCTCTAGAAATTTAAAAATAAATAAATAAATAAAAGTTTTAAATTAAATCTTAAAAAAAAAAGATGTGGGCATATGAAAGGAAAACTTGGGGGTCTGATCTGTAGGGACATGGGTCACCTCTGGAGGAGGTGGTGAGGAGGCATCAGCAGTCATGGGAAGACTGGTCTGAGGAGCAAAGAGGGAGTCCTCTTGAAGAAAGGCCAGGGTTCCACTTCCCCAGCCAGACCCTCCAGATGCCTCCTTGTCTGATGCCATGGTCACACCTGCTAAGGCCTGGTGGGGGCGAGCTGGGGGTGTCACATGATGACATGGGAAACCATTCAGTTGAGAAAGTAGTGAAACGGGAAGTGTGGTAGCCAGTGTAATGTGAACTGCCTTCCCCAGAGGCCAGCCACACCTGCCCACTGACTGTCCCCCCGCACCCAGGGAAGGGGATGCGTAGGCTGGGCCAGCCTTTGAGCTACCTGTGTTCTAAGGGACCCCCCTCAACACCACCGGAACTTTCAGGGTCCTCAAACATACCACTTCCAACCCCTGCCTCTCCCCCTACCCCAAAGCTGAAACTCAGCAGTTTGTGGAGAGGACCACATTGGCCCACCCAGCTGCGACAGCTGAAGAAACCGATCATCAATCTCTGTGGGGCCTCTCACTTCCTAAATGACTCGTCCCCAAGCTCAGCCAGCCCCACTAGTTCAATGGGATGGGCCCAGGAGATGTTACCCTGCCTAGACGGGCAAAAACGGTAATGTTTGCTGACTGTCTGGTGGGCCAGTTACAACACTATTATTTTCTTTTTGTTCTTTGCAACAACCATCCTAAGTAGTAAGTATTTCCTTTGCTTTTCAAAGGAGGAAACCGAAGCTCAGAGATGGTCCGTAACAGGCCTCTGTCCTGTATCAAGTCATGGAGACAACAGGCTTTGCTGGCTCCAAAGCATACTGGACCTGCGCTTGTTTCACAAAGTGGCACCATGGACAGTGCCCAGAAATGGACGCCAAACCCCAGGAGACTAGAGGCCTGGGGTCCAAGTAGAGGAGGGAGACAAGCATTTTCCGAGCAGGTGGACAAGGCAGAACAGAAACGAGAAGTGCAGGGGCTGCCTGGATACCGCACTTGAGTGCTAGTCCTAGAACTGCCACGCGGGTCGTGAGAGCCTCAAAAGTAGCTTCCTGCCTCTGGGCCTCAGTTTCCCCATGAGTCCGTGGGTGGACATGCACACTATGTGTGGCGAGGACTTACACTCGCCCAGACACGGGCACCCTCTCTCCCTCACCTGGCTTTCCTCAGTGCCCCGTTCCGAGCTCAAAGATCATTTCTAGGAGGCCATTGCCGGGCTGATCCTGGGCCTTGGCCCCTTTCACTCTCTCACGCACACCCACAGCTCCCAGGCAAGGCATCTAGGTCCCACCTGCTTCTTGGGAGCCCAACCTCAACCCTTCATAGGCCGTCCTGCTACCCTGGCTTAAGCCAGAAGGGGTGCCTGTCTGCACAGACCTCAGACCACTGAACACCCTAGTGATTTATTTATGCATACTTTCCGTCCTTGGTATCCTAAGGTTAGGGAATACAGCGAATACTTCCAGTGAATACAAATGTACAGACGCGGGCGCACACTCGGGATCAGGGATGGGGGAAGAAGGAGCCTAACTCCTCTCAGTCGGGTCCTGAATGGCAGCCTCTGTCACCCACAGCCCACAGCAGAGAGGAAGGACAGGAGCCTGCCTCTGCAAGCCCCCAGCTCTGCCATCCTCCACTAGGTGGCAGCCCCCAACTCCGAACGTCAGGAGAGAGAGTCCCAAAAGGTGAGGGAACCCAACTGCGAGCGAGCAGGAAAAGTGGCTGGGAGAGGCGGAAGTTAGCTGGTCCCACCCGGCTCCAGAGGAAGTACGAGAGAGTCAGGCTCAAACTGGGGGTTCAGTCACCACTCCCAAGTCGCTGCTCCCTTTGAACGAGCCAGGCTCTCCAGCGCACTCTCAGCCCTCTGAACTCCGGGACTAGGGGCCCGGGGGCCACCCGCCCAAACCACCACCAGCACCGGGACGCGGCCGGAACCGGCTCAAGAATAGAGTGGCTCCAGCTTTGGGGGAAAGGGCTGCAGCTTCCGGGGATGCTGGAGAGGGAGCGGGCCCCTCTCTCACGGGGGTCACTGCAGTCACCGCTTACTCCCACCCCCTAAAACTGCCTCCAGTGGATCGGAAACCACGAAAGGAGTTTCTCTAAGCCAGTCTTCTCTTGCCTTCCGCCGGAAACTCCGGAGGAATCTCAAGCCCTCATGTCCGCTTGGCCAGAGCCCTGTGAAGGAGCAAGCGAGAGATCTGCGCGGCCGCCCTCCTTACCTGCGACCGGCTCCGCGCTCGCTGGTTAGCGGCGGCCGGGAAGCTCCCGGACTAGGGCCTGGCAGCGCGATGGCCCGCCCACCTCAATTTCCATTGGCCAGGTGTCTGGAACATCGCGCTTCTACTGGCTACTTGTATATGTAGAGGCGGGGCCAGCCTGGAAGCTCTGCTGCTTTCTTACTCAATTCTCTTTCCTCCCTCCCTACGTCTCTTCCCACCCTCCCCCACTTTTTGCGGTATCATGTGATTGGAGAATCATGTGACGTCGGGGCCCAGCTCCGCCGAGTCGCGGCGCCGGGTAGAGTTTACCCCGAGGTGGGGCAGCGCATGTCTGAGGACCTTGACCAACAGGGGAGCCACCCCTTACAGAGTGCGTTCAAAGACCTTTACGGGATGTCAGCTTCTGGATTAGGAACATTTGTGCACCTGTTTCTATTCTGTTCAACAAATTCATTAAATGCTGGGCAGCCAGGCCCCCAAAGGAGTTGAAGGAGAATTGGGAGGGCAAGGAGAAACAGTTCTCAGTCCCCCTTCTTAGGGTGCTCGCAGCGGGGTATGAGTGGGTGGAGAAGGTGAGACAGGCTCACGTTAGATCTAACAGAAGATACAAGGTCAAGTGCCAGGTGTTACAGATATGTGTAGGGGAGAGGTGGTAGGCTGGCTCTCTCTCGGTCGGGAGGAAAAGATTTAATTCTAACTTAAGGGCACCTTTTTACGCTGAATCTGGGAGGATTGTAACTGGCAGGTGGGGAGGGATTGGAGAACTGCCTAGACGGGGTTGGGGGGTGGGTAGAGCTTTCGGAAACCAGATGGGAAGAGCAGCCTTGGACAGGGATTAAATGCCGAGTTCAATGCAGTGGGCTTGAGGAGCTGTTGGGTGCCTGGCGCAAGGCTGGATTGGGGGTGGGTGCACAGTAGAAGTGGATTCCTCGTCTGAGTCATCCCTGCCTTCCAGGAACTGACATGGCCCGTTTGGAGAGAAGTGTACCACACGGAACAGATGAACCAGCAAAAAGGGCCAGGCGCCCAGTGCCAAAGGTCCTGGCTCAGGCCGAGATGGTTGATAGATGCACCAGGGGAGAGAAGATGCCCAGAGAAAGCCTCGTGCCAGCCCTGGGAGGAAGAGCCACGTTTGGTTCTACAGAGTGGAGCACTGCAGGGCAAAGAGCTTGAGCTGAGTGTGCGGCAGAGAGAGAGGAGACAAAGAGCCCAACTCAGGGGAGGTGGCAGCCTGCAGTGGGGGAGTGCCAGGGTGGAAGAATTGTGTAGCAGCGGTGCTCAGCCTGGGGCTAGAGAGGGTCAGAATCCAGCCCGCTGGTGACCTTTGTGCACGTTCCCTCCCTGTGTATCCTGAGGAAAGGGGGTATAGCTCTTGCTTCCATTAAAAAAGTGCGTGCACACACTTTTCATGAAATGTTAGGCTACTCAATAAATGAACCTATTAATCACAACTACACAGAACCATTTAAAAACTAAACACAGTGTGGAGCGCCTGGTGGCTCAGTTGGTTAAGTGTCTGACTTGGACTTCAGCTCAGATCATGATCTCACAGTTTGTGGGTTTGAGCCCCACATCGAGTCCTGTGCTGTGAGCTCAGAGCCTGGAGCCTGCTTTAGATTCTGTCTCCCCTCCCCCGCCCCTCCCCCCCACTCTCTCTCTCTCTCAAAAATAAATAAACATTAAAAATAATTTAAGGGGCGCCTGGATGGCTTAGTCGGTTAAGCGTCCGACTTTCGCTTAGGTCATGATCTCGCGGTTCGTGGGTTCGAGCCCCGCGTCGGGCTCTGTGCTGACTGCCAGCTCAGAGCCTGGAGCCTGTTTCGGAGTCTGTGTCTCCCTCTCTCTCTGACCCTCCCCTGCTCATGCTGTCTCTCTCTCTCTCCTAGAAATAAATAAAAATATTAAAAAAATAAAAAATAAAAATAAAAATAATTTAAAAAATAAATGGGGAAAAAACCTAGAGTGATTGAAACAAGTATCATGAAAAGCATCCTTAAAGGAGCAATTTGCACCGTGTGCGGAGATATTCTGGGTTGTCACAACAAAGGGGAGGTGCTACTGGCATCTAGTAGGCAGAGGCCAGGGATGCTGCTAAACATCCTATAATGCAAAGGACAGCCCCCACAACAAAAATCATCCTGCCTGAAGTATCAGTAGTGCTGAGGTTGCAAAATCCTCTACAAATGACCATAAACTGTCTCCCAGAAAGAGCTCGAAATTTCCTACACACAGCTTCTTTTCTCCTATTTTATACATATCTATATATATACACACACACATATTACATATGTGTGTATACACATATATACATATACATACGCATATACATATATACACATATACATATACACACATATACATATATACACATACACACATACGTGGGGCTCTACAGCACCCTGAGGTCAAGAGTTGCATGCTCTAGCAACTAAGCCAGCCAAGCACCCCACTTCATATATTTTTAATAAATGTTTTCTGACTTCCCAGCAACAGTAGATTACAGAAGTACCAGGAGATGTGTGCACTGAAGTTTCTGGAAGCAGTCCCTTTGGGTTTAGCATGGATCAAAAGCATTCAACGGAAAAAAATGCGAAAGACAGACGGAAGGACTTAGAAACTCAACATCGAGACACATTGGATGTAGGGGCAATCGGTCCTGGGTAAGTCGATGGGCCCTGTGGGTATCACTCTCAAAGGACAAGGTAATTCATAATCAACAGATGAGTCCAAGCTTTAGAAAAATCTGAATCTGGGGCGCCTGGGTGGCTTAGTCAGTTAAGCATCCGACTTTCACTTAGGTCATGATCTCGCGGTTCGTGGGTTCGAGCCCCGCGTCGGGCTCTGTGCTGACTGCCAGCTCAGAGCCTGGAGCCTGTTTTGGTCTGTGACTCCCTCTCTCTCTGACCCTCCCCTGCTCACACTGTCTCTCTCTCTCTCCTAGAAATAAATAAAACATTTAAAAAAAAGAAAAGAAAAGAAAAATCTGAATCTTATGCAGTTATTCTGATTACTATGGCAAAGAAATGTGAAATATATTTACTGTAAACAAAATGCATTTACTTGTTAAAATGGATGCAGTGAAACTCCACTTCAGTGGATAGGGTATAGTTCCCCCCGAAACTGCAGAACATCTTTCACATTCCTCAAGAAATACCCTAATGTCTTTAAACTCTCCAATTTAGGAATCTCTCTCCCTCTGCTTTTTGCTTTTAAGGAGGGTGCATCGTTTTTTGAACAGGGAGGACTGAAAGGAAGCAACTGAAAAGAAACTTCCAGAGTTACAAAGAGATATGACATCAAAGGGTCCATCCCCATTTGCCCCATTCTCAGTAGGAGCCTCTCTTACTCCCCAGACCCTCTCTAGCCCCAGGCTGAGCACCTGCTACACACTTCCTCCACCCCGGCACTCCCCACTGCACTGCCACCACCCCTGAGTTGGGCTCTTTGTCCCCTCTCCCTGCCTCACACTCAGCTCAAGCTCTTTGTTTGCCCTGCAGTGACTTGCATCCACTCTGAGCCCTCCCAGCCCCCTTTGGTTGTGATTTTTAATTTTGATAAAACCAATTGACTAAATGTAAGACTTTATTTCTGGACTCTCAGTTCTATTCCATCGATCTATACATCTGTCCTCATGCCAATACTACATTGTTTTGAAATTGGGAGAAGAGGGGGTCCTCCAACTTCTTTTTCAAAATTGTTTTGGCTATTCTGGGTCCTTCCAATTTCTATGTGAATTTTATTTTATTTTATTAAAAAATTTTTTAATGTTTTTATTTATTTCTGAGAGAGAGACAGCATGAACAGGGGAGGGGCAGAGAGAGAGGGAGACACAGAATCCAAAACAGGCTCCAGACTCTGAGCTAGCTGTCAGCACAGAGCCCGACAGGGGACTCGAAACCACGTACCATGAGATCATGACCTGAGCCGAAGTCGGACACTTAACTGACTGAGCCACCCAGGCGCCCCTCTATGTGAATTTTAGTCTGTTTCCACAAAGGTGACAGCTGAGATTTTGATAGGCAATGCACTGAATCTGTAGGTCAATTTGGGGTGTATTGCCAACATAATTATATTTAGTCTTGCTATCCATGAACATGGGATGTCTTTACACTTATTTTTCAGTTTCTTTTTGACAGTTGCCAACTATTCCACACTATAGATAAAAGCAACATTGCTGGGTAAAGGATGTGCATATTTGTGTGTTTTTTTTTTAATTTTTAATGTTTACTTATTTTTGAGAGAGACAGAGTGGGAGTTGGAGAGGAACAGAAAGAGGGAGACACAAAATCTGAAGCAGGCTCCAGGCTCTGAGCTATCAGCATAGAGCCTGACGCAGGGCTCGAAATAAACTGCGAGTTCATGACCTGAGTCGAAGTCGGACGCTTAACCTACTGAGCCACCCAGATGCCCCAAGGATATGCACATTTGAAATGTTACTGCCAAATTGCTTTAAATGTTTTCCAATTTACACTCCCAGTCACAGTATTTGGGGAAATGTGTTTTCCATATACTCACCAACATTGACTATGCCTGTTTAAAAGACATTTTGCCAGGGCACCTGGGTGGCTCAGTCAGTTAAGCATTTGATCCTTGATTTTGGCTCAGGTCATGATCTCATTCATGGTTTGTGAGTTCGAGCCCAACATCAGGCTCTGTGCTGACAGTGCAGACAGAGCCTGCTTGGGATTCTCTGTCTCCCTTTCTCTCTGCCCCTCCACTGCTCGCTTTCTATCTCTCTCTCAAAATAAATAAATAAACATTTCAAAAAAGATGTTTTGCCAATCTAATGACAAAAGATATTCCACGCCTGTTTTATCTGCATTCCCTCCACCTCTCAGGAAGCTGAGCATTTTTTCATAGGCTTATTCTGCATATGTATTTCTTCTGTGAATTGCCTGTTCTTATTTGTGTTAGGGTTCTCCAGAGAAACAGAACCGATTGATGTGTATATAAAAAGAGATTTAATATAAATTTATATAGAATTGGCTCATATGATTATGGAAGTGAACAAGTCCAAAATCTGAAGTGTGGGCCAGCAGTGGGTCTACTCTTTTGAACAGACTCAAAAGAGCCAATGGCACAGAATAAATCCAAAGGCAGCCACTGGAGAATTTCTACTTGTTTGGAAAGGCCAGTTTTTTGTGTTCTATTCAGGCCTTCAACTGGTTGGATGAGACCCACCCACCTTATGGAGGGCAAATGGCTTCAGCCGAAATCTATCAATTTAAATGTTAATCTTGTCCAAAAACATCCACCAAGTTGACACATAAAACTAACCATCACATTATTCTTTGTTTATTTTTCTTCAGTGTTTGTCGTTTTCTTATTGAACTGCGAGAGCTCTTTATGTATTCGGGATATTTTATATGTTGCAGACATCTACTCCCAATTGTCATTTGTCTTTTATTGTTGTTTATGGGGTGTTTATTTTTGATGTTTATTTCTTTTTGAGACAGAGAGAGCAGGGGAAGGGAAGAGAAGGCAGTGACAGAGGATTCGAAGTGGCCTCTGCGCTGACAGTAGAGAGCCCAATGTGAGGCTTGAACTCACGAACTGTGAGATCAGGATCTGAGCTGAAGTCGGACATTTAACTGACTGAGCCACCCAGGTGCCCCTATTTATGTTTTCTTCTGTGGTCAGAAGTTGTGTCTTTGTTATGCCATCTGGAATCTAGCGATCCATCTTTTCCTGTGTGGCTTCTGCCTTTTCCCCCCACTTCTTGTTTAAGAAGTTATAAATATGTTCTGTAAATATGGTCTGTTTCTATTCCTACCATAGCCCCAGCTGGATGACCTCAGGTGCCAGTATCGAGGCACTGAAAGTGACGGAGGTTCCACCGAGAAGCCTGGCACCGAGAGGTCCCTGGACGTGTCTCCCTCCCTCGTGAAGAGGTTCCCCCAGGCCAGTCCCCGGGCTGTTTTCAGAGGTGGCGGTCTGGGTAAAGGATTGGAAAGCTCCCCTCGCTTTGCTTCCTTCCACCCCTCTCAGCCTCTCCCTGATTCTTCCAATCGCCCCGCAGGATTGTCTTCATTCGGAATCAGTGCTCTGTCCCCACAGAAGAACCACAAGAACCCCAGGGGTGGGGCCTTTCCCCCCAAGCTCCTGAGTTGCCAGATAAAACATAGGATTCCCAGTTACATTTTTTTTTTTTTCTAGGAGAGAGAGAGACAGCGTGAGCAGGGGAGGGTCAGAGAGAGAGGGAGTCACAGACTGAAACAGGCTCCAGGCTCTAAGCTGGCAGTCAGCACAGAGCCCGACGCGGGGCCCGAACCCACCAACCGCGAGATCATGACCTAAGCGAAAGTCGGATGCTTAACCGACTAAGCCACCCAGGCGCCCCTTCCCAGTTACATTTGAATCTCAGACTAGAAATGAAATTTTTTATTAAAAATAATTTTTTTAGTGTTTATTTTTGAGAGAGGGAGGCAGTAGTGCGAGCAGGGGAGGGACAGAGAGGGAGGGAGACACAGAATCAGAAGCAGGCTCCAGGCTGTCAGCACAGAGCCCCGATGTGGGGCTCGAACTCGCAGACCACAAGATCGAGACCTGAGCTGAAGTTGGACACTTAACCGAATGAGCCACCCAGGCGCCCTGGACATTTTTTTTAAGTATAAGTACATCTCATTGCAATATTTGAGATATATATGCACTTAAAAAATATCCACTGTGTGTCTGAAATTCAAGTTTAACCGGGCATCTTGCATTTTTATTTGCCAGATCTGGCGGCCCTGAAGATTAAGGTTGGAGCAAGGGCACAGAAACAGCCTCTCCTCACTCACACCTACTCCTTCCCCTTCCTGCCTGAGTCACCTTGGGGTGAGCAATTTGTTGGCGCCTGCCCTCATCATCAGGCACCTGACTGGTGAGCCTGAGGAACTCTGTGAGGCCTTGCAGGCTTCTGGATAGTGTGGGGGAGGGGACTTGGGAATGGGTCAGTGGCTGGGCCAGACGCTGTGGCAGAATGTTTGGCAACAGAGGTACTGGATGAAAATCAGGAGATCCGAGTTCCTGTTCCAGCAAAGGCTGTGACTTGCCCAGTGTCAGTGGGCGGGTCACTTTCCTTGTTGCTGTGTTTTAATCAATTACCATGCTTTTAAAGTCATCTCTACCTCCAGCTTTGGGCTCAAACTCACGACCCGAAAATCAAGAGTTGCATGCTCCACTGACTGAACCACCCAGGCGCCTCAAATCAATTATTATTTTTAGCAAAAAGTAACATGCATATAAATGTTAACCAAATTGTAACACAGAACAGTACTCTTGTTTCTTTTCCTGTCCCAGACATCCTCTTTCAAATCCTTTAAGTTTCTTCTGTGAGTTTCCCTTGCCTTTTTTTTTTTATGTTTATTTATTATGAGAGACAGTGCACACATGCATACCTGTACAAGTGAGGAGCAGAGAGAAAGCGGGAGAGAGAATCCCAAGCAGGCTCCACGCTATCAGCGCAGAGCCTGACTTGGGGCTCAATCCCATGAAAAATCATGACCTGAGCTGAAACCAAGAATCAGGCAATTCATTGACTGAGCCACCAGGTTCCCTGACCCACACCCCTGCGTTTCTAAATCAGTGTGCATTTGGGAATTCTTGCTTGGCCTCTGGGCTCAGTGTCTCCATCTGGGCAGTGGGTGAGCACTAGCCTTCTGCCTGTCCACTGGAAGATTCCAAGTCTACAGGGAGCTGTGGCGGCTCTGCTGGTCCCGGGGGAAAGTGATGCTAGGCGGCATCCTTAAATCCAGCTGTGGGGTGGATGCAGGATGGGTGAGGGGAGGGGGGAAGGGGAGGGTTGAGTGGGGGAGGGGAAGGCAGGTAGAGGAAGTGGATTCCTTGGCTGTCAGAGGCCCCGGCCTGAGGGGTCTTCGGGGATCCACTGGCCCAGGTTCTCACCACCAGCTGTACCTTTGGGAATCACCTGGGAGCTCTGGCAGCGGCAGATGGCTGAGGTCCGAGAACCTCTCATCTTGCTCAACCCCCCTTTGAGTGGAATGAGGAACCTCGAAACTCTTCCACTTCCGAGGAAGTGTGACCTGTAAGCCCTGCCGCAGAGTCCTGGTCTGTACTTTGCGGACATTGAGGTTGAGGCAGTTCCCAGCTCAGAGTGAAGTAATGCCTGCAGCGCCCTCAGTACAGAACCTGAACCAAGTTCGTGCTCAGTTAACAGATTCTTCCCCTTGGGCCCTCCCCTCGCATCGCCACCCACACCCCCACTCTCACCCCCACTTTAGCTTGGGAGGTTGCCCGCCTGCACTCAGCCCACCTCACTGTCTCCTCCCTAGCCCTGCCCCCCCATTTCTGCTCCTAGAAACCCGCCTGGTTCCTCACTGGGGCTGCACCCCATCTCATCCTGCTGGCCCACAGTCCAGAACTCCATCCCCCCCGAGGCAGCTGGTCCTGACTCCAGCACAATCCCCACACTGAAAACCACCAGGTTCCCTCAGCCAGACAAGGGCAGAGGTGGCCCAAGAAGAATCAGTCCCTTGGTGGTGGGGTCAGGGCGGGATGTGACACAGGACAGGATGGGCTGACTTCTCTTCTCTCATCAGGTGTGGGAGCCGGCATCTGCATCCTACAGGGGCGGGGGGGGGGGCTGGGGGG